>NC_056725.1:1220516071-1220651071 GCF_019279795.1 Protopterus annectens
GGGTACTCCAGGCATTGAGTGATTTTTTAATCAGTCTATGTAATGTTTTCTTTATCTACAGATTTATTGCTTCTCTCTGGGCCTCAAAGATTCTGTAAGGCTTAAGCTTTTTTCAGAGGGACTGTAATAGTGTCCTGCAACTGGTTAGTCCTGCCTGGTAAAACCAAACACATATCTTTATATTGCTAAGTGAATTCCTATATCTCTCTCCTTTGATGGATGACAGTATTTCATCATAATGATGCCTCAACACAAACAGAAAATGATTGACTTTAACATTTGGCTTAGTTTCTGGTGTCATTTCAGGGGGATCTAGTACCTAACAGCCTGGGAAGATATGATCGAAGACCACAATGCTTCCAGAGATGGCCTGCATCTGTCTCACTTGGGCTTCAGACTTCTGGCAAAGGGTCTTACCTCCCCTATAGTGCCTTTTTTTAGAAAAAGTGATGAGGTTACCACTGCCAACATAAAAAATTCAACAAAACACAAATTAAAGGTCATGCTGTTAAATGCTAGGAGTCTAAACATGAAACCGCACTCATTGCAAGCATTCTTAACCCTGGAAAATGCTGACATCTACGCAGTCACAGAAACCTGGTTCAAAGCTGCAGAGAGCACCCCAGCCTTACCTGGTTACTCATCCTATTATATATTCAGACCCCAAACTATGGCCAGTAAAGCCAAAGGAGGTGGAGTTTCAATATATATTAAAGACATACAAACCTCCAGGGTGGTCAAACAGTATGACGCACAGGAGACACTTTAGGTGCAGTTAACCATTGACAAGATCCCTGTACAAATCATAGCTAGCTATTGGCCTCCAAATCTGACTCAAGATGCCCAATCCGCCTGTCTGGACCTCTTCAAATGTATCAAGATTTAACCCTTTACCCTGATCCTGGGTGACTTTAACTACCAAAACACAGACTGGAAGAATTACTATGCCAGAACACAGATGCCCAAAGATTCCTTGATTTTGTCAATGCAAATGCTTTGGAACATCTAGTCAATAGCCCCACAAGAAGTGATAATATCTTGGACTTGGTGTTTACCAGCATGTGTAACCACTGCAACATCTCGGCAGTATCATCCTCCCTCGTAAGATCTGACCATAAGGCAGTCATTTTTGAAGTCACCATCTCCCCGACCCCCCTCTAGGTAGTGTTAAACATTAAAAACTTCTCCAAAGTGGATAACAGCCTCTTGAGGGATGGTATAAACAGCTACGCAGCCCCCTATGAACTGGCAAAAGAAATGTTTTTCGGCTTTTCCCGGTTAGGGTTCACCACAGCAGATCAAAGATCTGCATAGTGATTGGCAGTGGTGTTTTATGGTGTCGAGTTGCCAGCCTGGTGCCTAGCCTTCACACAAGGTACAGACATACACACATGCACCTGACTGCATGTCTTTAAAACTCAGTCCACTGCAGGGAGGACATGCAGACACCACACAGAAGGTGCGCTAGCTGAGAATCTAACTGAAGAACCTCTTACTGGGAGGCGAGAAAGCTAACTACTGCACCCTTGTGGCCAACTCTCTAGGAACTGGCACCAGTATCCAAAACTATACCAAAGCACTATACGAGCATTTATGTAGATGCTTGGAGTCAGGAATAACTGACAGGACTAAATCATCCTCCACAAGGAAGAGTACACTTGTCTGGTGGACATCTGCAATAAATGAACTCTATAACAAAAGGAAAAAATTGCTATCCAGGACCAAGAAGGAGCAGGTGCCCAATTGGAAGCAATCTCTCCTTAGCCTGAATAAGCAAATAAGAGCACTAGTGAAATCCTCCAAAGCAAACGTCAAGTCCAAATTGGCCACATCTACTAGAGACAATCATAAGGCCTTCTTCACATATGTCCTTAATCTCAAAGGAAACACCCAGTTCTGTTCAGAACTGGTGGTCAAGGACACCACATGTACAAATGCTGTAGATATAGCAAACTTGCTGGCTGACAGATTCAGTGAAAACTTCACCTTTCTGTTTCCCCCATCAGTAAATCAGGACATTCCCAGTACCTGTCCCTTTCCCCTTATATCTAGGGAACAGGTAATCACTGCTCTCTCAAAGACAAAAAATGCAGCTTCCATAGGACCCGATAACATCCCAGGCTGCATCCTACATGAACTCAGGCAGGAACTTGCAGCACCATTAAGCACCCTATTCAGCCAAAGCCTGAGTACCAGCTTTGTCCCAGCTGAGTGGAGAACAGCCACTGTCTTCCCTTTGCACAAAGGTGGAGCGTCCACCAATCCAGAAAATTATAGACCCATCAGCCTAACTACCCTGATCTGCAGGGCCATGGAACAGATTATCATGGACCTCAATAACAAGGACACTTGCAACCTCCAAACACTCTATCCCACACAGTTTAGCTTCATCAAGGGGAGGTTATGTCTGTTAAATTTGGTCGGCTTTGAGACAGTCACGAAAGCCATGGACAAGGGGAAAATGGTGCACACTGCCTACCTTGACCTTGCCAAAGCCTTTGACACAATTCCCCACTCTGGCATAATAGATAAACTCTCTCAACTAGGCATCAATCAATATGTTACCAAATGGGTAGCTAACTGGCTCACTGATAGAACCACCTAGTCAAAATAGGGGAAGCCGCCTCAAGCAGTAGACCCGTAGTGAGTGGTGTACCCCAGGGTTTGGTCTTGGGGGCCTCTTTTATTTGGGATATACTTTTTTGAAGTGCAGGCCAAAACCAGTGGGCTATGACTGACCAAGTTTGTAGATGGCTGCAAGGTGGGCGCTCTCATCAGTTCCCCTAGTGATGTGGACATCCTCCAAGAGTGTCTCGCCCAAACAAATGACTGGTGCCAGAAACATGGCCACAAGCTGAATACCAAAAAATGCATCATCATCCCCTTTAGGGAGAGTGATCCCCCCCCCCAAATTATTACATTAATAACAATGTCTTAAGCATGCAGTCAGTTGTGAGTGATTTGGGCACCCAGGTTGATAGCAACCTGACTTTCGGCCACCATGTGCCTACCATTGTACGGAAAGCTTTCTACATGGCCCATCTCATAAGTAAGGGTATCTCATCCAGGGACTTGGAGGTCATAACATCCCTGTATTCTTCCCTTATAAGGCCCATTATTCATTACAATGCTCCATATGGCATGTACCTCACAAAGCACATGCAACAGCTGGAGAGACCACAGAGGTTCCTCACCAGGAGAATCCAGGGCCTCAAAAGTCTACCACACACAAATAGGCTAAAAGCCCTATCCCTCTACTCAGTTTCATGCAGACTCCTCAGAGGTGACATCTGTCTGGCATACAAGGCGATCTCGGACCCAAGCTTGATGAGACTGGTGCATATCCGCAATCAAGCTCCACTCAAGCAACCCACACGAGCGGCCTCAACCTGGTCTGTGACATCAATATGACTTGTCGGCGGGACAGATTTGTATCCCAGAGACTCCGCCATCTGTGGAATAGATTCCCTCTCCACGTCAAGCAGAGTATCTCTTTACCCCTTTTTAAGAGCAACCTGGATAACTGGATGGGAAACATAACATACATCCCTGCAATTCCACTCATGTCCCTGCTGGACAGAGGCATCAGGTGCTGACATGTCTAAACATAGGCTTAACTCTTGGCTAGGCTTATAAGGGCCTCAGGGCCAATAGCCTAGTAACTTCCTGTGATATGCACTTCAGATTCAGAATTCTGACCCTTCATTGGCATTTCAGGTTTTGAATTCTCAACCTTCATTTTGTTTTCAGCCATACTAGTTACAAGAATGTCTTGATCCTTCCAGGGCTTTAAACATTAATAAGATATATTTGATTGGGTTTACATCTCCCTGGCTGTTTGTCCTATAATTTACATTGCTTATTTCCTCATGTACTTCATATTGCCCCCGCCACCTAGCCAGGAATTTATTCTCGGCTGTAGGAACTAAAACTAGTACTTTGTTTTATGGCTGGCAGCTTCTAAATCAAGCATTTATATTGTAATTGTACTACTGGCCAGTTGAGCTTGTTCTAAGTGTTTTCTAACAATGGATAATAGCAGCTATTCTTTCTTGTAATTCTGAAATATAGACAATAACACTCTTAATGGGTAGTCTTTTCTTCCCAGGTGTCTTTGACTGTATCCAGTATTCCTTTTGGCAATAGTTTAAATGGACTAAAGCCAGTAGAGAACTGGAAAATGTCTCTGATAACACACATAATGTAAGGTAGAAACAGAGTTCTGGTTTTCCCAGTTTTTATCCCCAACTTGCAAGCAGTTTGACATGCCTATCAATTTGGGAAGGATACACAGAAGTATGGAGCAGTTTAATTTAAACAAAATTGTTACAATTCTTTCATGATCTTTGACATGAAGGGTGTTCTTTGGTCAGTTGGAATCTCTTCTGGCATTCCCACTCGAGAGTACATCTGTATTAGACCATTAGCAATAGCTTTAATAGTTATTTTTCACATAGGAATAGCTTATGGAAAACGTGGCATAGTCTGTAATCATTAATATGTACTAAGGCCCATTTGTTAAATTTAAATAGTAGTCTAACAGTGCTCATGGCTGTATACTCAAAGTATACCTCAACAATGGGCAGTGGGCCAGGGGGCTCCTAAAGCCAGAGTTTGAGACTGTTGTGTGGCAGTCAGGGCAGGCAGAACAGTATTTTTCAGTTGCTGAAAAAACATCTAGACAATTATATCTGGCTAAAACACACACTGTCTCTAAGTAGAGGGGTGAGGGTTGACATAATGGTTAAAGCTTTAACTTATTGACAAAGTTCTGGGTTTGATTCTTTCCTTTGGTCACTATCTGGTTATTGGCTAGACATGTAATAGCCTGCAGACTGATTTCCTAATATTTACCTATCAACCTATAAGTGACACCGTGAAAGGTTGGGAAAGGAATGGCATTACTTGTTGAAAACAGTAAGCTATTATTATATAGGGAGTGGTTTAGTATATTATTTAAGGTCTGTACATCACAAATACAAAGTTCAGGGTTTGATTCTGACCTCTGTTTTTTGGCTAGGCTTGTAATAGTTTATAGACTGATAGCCCAATATTTACCAATAGACCTAATTTTTTGTATACCCAAATGTCTCCCTAGTATGTGACTTTGAAGTAGCTTTAGTAGAAGCTACCCAAATGGTTAGGGTACCAACAGCTGCCTTATGCTATCTCCCCTTCTCTCTACCTAATACAAGAGGTCATAGGAGTACTCCAAATATGGATATGAAATAGCACATGTTAAATCATCAACTACCTGAATATTCTTTCTAGCTCTTCTGCATGTGAGATCTTCCTATTCTGCTTTTTTTAAGTCAGCTGATTTTTAAGTTTAGCCCTAATTCAGACCAGTCTGCATTAGAGGTTGTAGGACCTCAGTCCATCATCCTCTCGTATACATTTTGACTGCACAGTGGTTGAACGTTATCCTTCTCCAACTAACCTGGGTATAGTACCTCCCTCTTGTAATTCCTCTATCTCTAACTACTTGACAAAGGGTATATTCCCTTGATTTATGAGATGACTTTCATCCTACTGCTCTGAAAAAGCTTCCCAGCTTTATACCAGTGGAGTCAGGCTGGGTTTGCTTACTTTTCTTTTTCCACAATTCTAGGGGCCGAGGAAAGTCTTTACCAAAAAATCACATCAAGGATAAAATCAGGGACAAAGTCCTTTATTTGTGTTTAGATACCAGATATTCTTCGTGTTTCACTGTTGCAGTCATCACACTCGGGTTATCTGCCTGCAGGTTGCCCTCAGTCAGCCCGAATACCAGAGACTTAGTATTTCTGCGTCGGATGCTGTCAATCCAGGACTGATGTCAGGGGTATAAAAACAGGCAGCCATCCCCATTAGATCCATCTTTCTTGCCGAGGATAAGCAGAAGCAGTTCACAAGTGCCGGTCAGCTGCTACCTGAATTTTTGTTTATGAATTGAGTAATCCAGAAGTCTTCTAAAGCTAAGTACCCTGTTGGGGATCCTTTTTTCTTGCTCTAAGCGATGTCAGAAAAAAATTTACAATTGTCTTGCCTGTGGAAAGCAAATACCTCACAGAGATTTTTCATTTTTACTGCGTCACCTGTTTAGGCCCAGACCACGACGTACCTCGCTGTCAGTTTTGTGCCTTGTTTAATGCCCAAACCATTTGTCGTCAGGCTCTCTGTCGCTAAATTCTTTCACTCTCGATCTCCATATTCTGAAATGGCTTCGGTAAGCTGTCCGACTGCTGATATTCCGAAAAAACATAAGGATAAAGACAGAGACAGACCGCATAGGTCCAAAGCTGCCGACGACACTTCTGTTAAGCTAGTCGCCAGTCCGCCGGTACTCAGTGAGGCGCTTTCACAGCCCCTGATGCCCGCTTCACTGGATTCGTAGGCCTCTACCAAGACCCATTCGGAGTCCGGTATGCCGCAAGACTCTTCTTCGACTTTAGATCCTGTAGATGTCTCTACCTTGGATGGGTCCGGAGCTGCTGTGCGGTCACCAGCTTCCGAGGCAGTTCTAAGCTCTACTGATGTTCGACTCAAACCGATGACTTCTTTTTTAACCAAAACTACCGAGTTTCTTAGGCCCAGAGTATGCACTACTCCTAGAAAACCGACGACCAAAGCGCATGCACCTGCCCCCATGCCACAAATACAAATGCTTAGAATGGCAGAAAGACCTTATTACGCTGATTAGGGGAAGTCAGCCTTCCCCTGCTAAGAAAAAAAGAGACCAGTCCCTTACAGCTTCTACAGACCAAGAGTTCGATGACTCAGATTTCTGATTATGAAGACATGCCCTTATCTGTTTATGAGACATCAGATGCAGAGGAATCCATTCCCTCTGCCTCCCCTCCAGAGGATTTTTCTTTTGGTGAAACCTTGCATACCTTAAGAGAGCATTTCCACTGGGAATGCCAAGACTATCCTCAATCCAAAATGACACTCAGAGAATTCCTAGAGTTGCCTCAGCACAGGCCTTTAGCAATACCCCCTGTCCTCGATGTTGTTGATGATGTTTTTATGGAATCCAGTCTTACCCCAGACACTTTACCTCCTTCCCCTAGAAAACCAGACAGGTACTACAGAGTACCTGACACAAATTTCTTTTCAAGAATCCTACTGCTAACCCAGACATCATTTCCCAGGGGCCTAAAGCTATCAGGGCTACTACAGCCAAGAATCCCACCCCTTCGGACAGGGATTCCAGAGCTTTGGACAGATGGAGTAAGAAGGTATATACCTCTGCAACTCTTGCTATTAGGGCACTGAATTGTCAGTTTCACATGCTGAAGTACCAGCAGCATATTATGGAACTTACTAAACAAAAAGTGTCAACCTTTACAGACTGTGCAGAAAATAAAGAATTGCAGGAGCTTATGCACTCTGCAAGCCAAGTCAGTAAGCATACTTTGCAGTGTGGTTTGACGCCCTAGAAGCATCTTGCCGGGCAGCAGTCACTGGATCTGTATTGAGAAGGCACGCTTGGCTCAAGGAGCAGACCTTGTCAGACCATGTCAAATCAAAGTTACTAGACACTCCTTTGAACAAGGGCAGTTTGTTTGGCACCAAAGCAGAAGAGGTTCTTAAAAATATGGAAGAAAAAGCTAAGTCTATGCAGACTGTTAAAGAATTCTTACAAGTGCAACCCCCTAGATTCAGTAGGCATTGCCCTTCCAAACACTGGTCCTTTCCAGCCCCCTCCAGGCCTTCTCAAACCAGACCCAGGGGAAACAGACCACCCGGACTACAGTCTCAGGGTATGCAGAGATCTAAGCAATGGAATGCCCCCACCCCTAAAGCATGGAGTGGTAAGCCACCTCCTTACGGAAAAAACTCACAATGACTTCTTTACTCCACTCCCCAGCCCTGCCCAATTGCTTGTGCCCCTAGCAGGAAAACTTGCCCTTCATGCAAAAAATTGGATGTCCATCACACAGAACCAGTAGGTCCTCAACATTGTATCCCAGCAGTACAAATTTTATTTCCATTCACTGCCAACTCCAAGCGGGTTTCCAGACCTTCCTCCAAACCAGTGGGCAAAGGCTCAAAGTCAAGTAGCTTCCCTGGTCAATATCAGAGCTATTCAGCTGGTTCCAGTAGAACAGTGGGGTCAAGGATTCTACTCCAGACTCTTCCTGGTACCCAGGAAAGAGGGCTCTTGGTGCCCAATCCTAGATCTTTCAATTCTCAACACCTTCCTGGTGGTACCAAAATTCAAAATGCTTACCTTGCAACAGCTTCTTCCTATGCTAGCCAAGGATGCCTGGTTAGTCACCCTAGACTTAAAAGAAGCTTATCTACACATCCCCATAAGGGAGTCATGCAGGACGTATCGATGTTTCAGGGCAGGATCTACGCATTATCAGTTATCTGCAGTTCCCTTTGGCTTATCTACTGTGCCCAGAACTTTCACAAAATGCCTGGCTCCAGCCATTGCATACTGCAGGCAGAGAAATATCCAAATGTTCCCGTACTTGGATGACTGCCTGATTCAGGTGGACAATCAGGAATTGCTGTTGCAGCACCTGACATTTGTGAAACACATTCTCACTTCCTTGGGGTACACAATCAACGAAAAGAAATCAAAACTAGTACCCAGTCAAAAGATTGCATTCCTGGGAACAAGCTTGGACACAACATCCCAGATGGCATTCCTCACTTCAGGAAAACATGTCTATCTGACAACCTACTTCAAACAAATGGCCACCAGAACCCAGCTATCTGCAAAAAAATATTGCAGACCCTAGGGTTCATGGCCTCATGTATACTGCTAATTCCATATGCAAGACTGCATATGAGGAAACTTCAATGGTACTTAAAAGGTATTTGGTGCCAACATTCTCAGGACCTGGAAACAGTCATTCCTATCATACCCTGTCCAAGGACAGAGTTCCTTTGGTGGGCAGAAGCATGCTACCACAAGGGACTGCCCTTTTCTCAACCCCAAGCCACCCAGACCCTAACCACAGATGCATCAGACTATGCCTGGGGAGCTCACATGGACGGCAAAAAACAAAAAGAGATGCTAGCCTTGCAAGATGCCCTGACAGCTTTCAGATCCCTACTCTTTCCAGGACAACTGCAAATAAAAACAGAAAACACCACAGTTATGTGGTACATCAACAAGCAGGGGGAACCCACTCCTACCCACTCTGCAGGTTAACCATGGCCCTGTGACACACTGCCTTGGACATGCAAGTCCATCTGCAAGCTCAATTCCTGCCAGGCAAGCAAAACTCACTGGCAGATGACTTAAGCAGAAATCTCCTAGACCCACATAAGTGGCAAGTGGAACCCAGCACCTTCAACCCTCTGATTCAGAAATGGAGGACCCCAGAGGTGGATCTCTTTGGCTCTCCCTACAACCACCAGCTCAACAACTTCTGCACCAGGAATCCTCACAGCAGGGCCTGGAAAGTGGATACCCTATCTTTTCAGTGGGTAAATCTCTCAATCTATGCCTTTCCCCCCTGCCCCTTCTCTCAAGAGTATTACAGACAATTCTGATTGCCCCGGACTGGCCACACCAGTACTGGTACCCACTCCTGCGCAGCCTGTCACTGGTGCCACCCTGGCACCTACACCAGAACCCAGCCCTGCTCTCAGCAGGAAGGACAGATTTTGTATCCACAGCTACAAGCCCTAAATCTTGCAGCCTGGCTTATTCCTTGAATTCTCCCCCAGCAGCCCTAAGCAAGCAAGTGCTGGACGTCATTCTTGAAGCCAGAAGACCTAGTACAAGAAAATCCTATGCTGATAAGTGGAAAAGGTTCTGCTCCTGGATTCTATCTAAAGGAGAGGACATAACTCTGCTGTCTCTGCCTCTAATCCTGGATTACTTAGCAGATCTACTCCAAAGGCCTGTTCTTCTCCTGCGTTAAGATACATGCCTCAGCCATTTCGGCTCAATGCAACACTGAGCCACCTCTCTTCTCGCACCCTCTTATCAAACAGTTCATGAGACAGACAAACAACAAGAAATCCAAGTCCCTCCAAGCTATTTAACTTCAGTCCAGGATAAAAGCAAACTTTCTTTATTCCATAAAGTAGAGAACAACTAAATGAGCTTTTCACGTATTTGTAATAATGCTTCATCAGATTTCAATATACAATGAAGCAGCTCAGTTTATATAGTATATGCATTCCCTTTAATTGATACAATTAATTTACTTATTAAAAACTAATCTTGTCTCTATTAAGCATAATGTAACTGTTTCTTAAAGTCACAGTAAGACTGTGTTAATCTAGTGTACCTAATAGTCTATTCTACATCATTATATGTAATTTGTATATATATAAAAATACCTGAATATATGAAACATTTATCATATTCAGTTAAATAAAATACAAAAAATATATATATATGAATAAACATTAAAAATAAAATAAGACAAAGAAAAAGAAATATAGAATAGTCTAGCTTATAACATATGTATTAGTAAGTCTCAAAATACTTCCCCATATATCTAGTAATCTCTATCCAAGCCAGAAACCTCATTAACTACCACTCCATTCTGTCCGCTTCTTTCATATTATGTATAACCAAAATATATACATATACTAATTTCCATTTATGAATAGTATAAAAAGTAATAATATATCAATAAATATATAAATAGACAGAATATACCTACATATGTATGTATACGCATAAATATACCTAAGCTGTCACCACAATAAACAACGAACAGATTGCAGCTATAAGGAGGATAGATTCCTGTCAGAGATTTCCCATATATGGACCAATAAATATATATGATTAAGTACATGAAAAAAGCAGCAAGTAAATATATATAAATACAAATATAAATAAATAAATAACTATATGAAACAATTAACTGTCGTTATTTAAAGTGCTAAGTTCAAAGTGCATGTGGGCTAGACCATTATTAATAGTCCTATACCATATATGTACACAATCAAAATGAATTAACATGTAACAGTATGTAAAAGATATACATGTAAATATATAAAAACCATATATGTATGTAAAATAAATATAAATAAATATGTATGTGAAACAATAAAATTATTATATAAAAAACCTATAATGTATATATTGACATGAGTCTATACCAAAATATTAAATTTATTTGTTATACCATAGACGCTACAGTGTTCACTATAAATATAGTTCATTCAACACCACACCATAAAGCTCATAAGAAAATATGTATGTATAGTTCAATAGCCCATACCCATAAATTGGTGAATCTCCTATATATCATCACACATAATCTACATTGACCAACGAATATAAACCAATCTATCTTTCATGCTAATCTTATCTTAACATGGGTCCCATGGGAACATACTGGTTTAAACCAGGTGGATGATGTGCTCTCATCCTTAAAATCCAGTGCAGTTCCTTTTGTTCAAGGATATTCACTGTCTCTCCTCCATTTCTATCTTTTCCAATTACTTGTAATATCCTGAACCTAAACCTATGTGATGTATATTGCTTTATATGCTTGGCCAGTGCATTAGTTTCATTATTTTTCTTTATGTCATATATGTGGTTGTATATTCTTTTCCTGAATTCTCTCTTTGTGAGTCCTATGTAGAATGCTGTACAGCTTTCACATGTTGCTAAATAAATAACGTTGCAAGTATTACAAGAGGCATAGAAATTAGGTTTAAATTCATATTTCAGAGTTGGATGCACAAACTCCTGGACCCTTGTAATGAACTGACACATATTGCATCGATTGCATGCAAAAGTTCCTTTGATATCCAATTCTGGAACTAACTGCATCTCTTTCTTGTGTGTCTTACACAACAACCTTTTCAGGTTTTTATTATTTCTGTAGATGAATCTTGGTGTTTCTCCTACTAATTTCATGGTCCTCATCTACAGTCAATACCGCCAATGCTGTTCTATAATTTGTGTAATTTTCTTATTGTCATTAGTGTATGTGGTCAAGAACTGCATCCTTTCTGAATCTGCATGATCTCCTTTCCTCTATTATTGTTTCTCCACATCCCACATGCTCTAGGTATTGGACTATCCAAATTATCCTTAAGTATTTGTGTGCCTTCTGTGGAAGGTTGGATGTTGTCTAAAATTCCACTGCCAATCATGTTATAAAATTATATAAAATTATACTAAAGATAATAAGTGATTTATGTTTATATATGTTTTTGAGAAGCTTATATTATATATTTTATATTTTAAACTTTATTTTATTGCATGTGCATGGGCAGCTACAATTGATTTTATAAATATTTATGATGTTTTTAATACATCAATATAGCTGACTGTGACATATACCTATATGAAATATACAGGAGGTCTATCATGTTATTGAATTTATATACATTGAATTAGGCTTTGGCAGTATGGCCTTGTAGTACTTTCCATGTGCTGTAACAAACTGGAGAACTGCTCCCTTGTACCCTCCCATATAATTATGATGTCATCTACAAATCTAGAGTATAAAACAACATTCTTAAACATGTGGTGATTAAACAAATGTTCTCTTTCCCACCAATTCACAACCAAGTTAGGTGTGCCCATGGCAACACCCCACTTCTGTAAATATACATGGTTAGAAAAAGAAAAAACATTATTGGAAAGAACCATGTCCAACAACTGACATATTAGTATGTTCTTGTTTCTACTAATTTCAGGATAGAATTGAAGTAACTCCCTAACACTTTGTATTCCTTGGTCGTTGGGGATACATGTAAAGAGACTTTGTATGTCTAGGGTGATTAACATGTGAATCCCAGGAATTAATTCTACAGCAAGATTATCCAACATTTCCAACAGCTGATAGCTATCTCTTAATATGGTGGGAATCTGGTTCATGATGGGCCTCAAACTCTTTTCTAAGAAAATAGAAATATTTTGCGTGGCCCATCCTTCACCATCTACTATGGGCCTGAGAGGAGGTGGAAATATTCCTTTATGCATTTTGGGTAATGCTTTTATATGTGGTATCTGTGGAGATCCTATATTAAAGTAGTCGTATAATTCCTTGCTAATTTGGCGACACATCAACATGTCATATATTTCATCTTTAATTCTATCTAATATTCCATTTAATAATCTGTATGAAATTTCAGTATATGTGTCTTGTTCACTTAACATTAACAACATGGATGCATTGTATTGCTCAGTGTCTAGTATTACTATGCCTCCCCCTTTATCAGCGGGTCTGATGATAATCGAGGGTTCTTCTATCAACTCTTGCAATGACAATCTCTCATCTGTATTCATATTAAAGTACATACATTTCCTATTACCCTGATAGAAATAGTCATAAAAACTTTTTTCACACAGCTTAACAAAGCATTCCACATGACTTGGCAATGGTGGGCAATACATACTTTTCTTTTTATAACATAGAGCATCATTCCTATTTACTTGATTATTATTTCCTTCACTGTAAAACATCAATTTTAATGCTATTTTGCGACTAAAGACTCTTATGTCTATCAAAATGTCCTGAAGGTAGCTGGCTTGGGAAGGCACAAAAGATAAGCCTCTATTAAGAAGGCTGATGTCAGAATTATTTAAAACATAGCTAGACAAGTTAAAAAATAAAAATGAAGAAGAAGAAGAAAAGTCATTTACTGCTTCTGTCGTCGCCGTTGTTGTCCATTCTCTTCCGAGAAAGTTCTTTTCCGTTTCTCCCAGCTTCTGGACCTTTCTCTTGATATCACTGGTTTCCTGATGGAATAGGGTAAAAAAAGGGGGGCCACTGCATGTCGCTTCAGAATTGCCCCAGTACTGGTAGTGTTCAAATCTTGATTCTCTTTATCTGCCTCTTGGTTGGGCAAAGGAGTAGAGGCAGAAACATGCAGCACCGAATCCGCCACTTCCGGCGGGGTGACAAAGGCACTATCCGAAGTTCTGGTGTCTTCAACCTGAATCATCGTGGTGTTATGTAGCCTAGTCTCTCATTTATCGGTGTCCTTATTGCTGAATGTAGGCTCTCCTTCATTCTGCTTGACTGCATCTTCCCGGTTCGTACGACGTGGCCAGATGAACACGTGACCCTCTGCAAAATCTGAATGGTCACGCTGTAATTTACGTTGTTTAATTAGTTGCAGTCTATTACTATAGGCTTCAATTTGAATGTAAAGAGCGTCTAATTTACCCATGCAGAATTCGTTGTTAAATGTCTCGCAAATTTCATGGTTGATTTTATTCGCACTAGTTATCAATTCCTGCTCAATGGGCATGAAGTGTTCTGTTAATAGCTGCATATATTGCCGGCTTGTATTCAAGTTAATTTCCTGCCATTTTCTTAACAGTTCTGGCTGGCTATTACATAGGTTGGCATACAAAGAACCCTCATGCCTCTCGGTATGATGTTAAAATGCAATGACGCTTCAAGATGCTTGCGTTGCCAATTGTAACGTTGTATTTTATACAAGGTATTCTCTAGTTGTTTATATAACATATTGAACAAGTCCATATTGCAGTTACCTTGCTCCGTGTGGGATGTTGATACTCTCCCAAAATCCAGACTCAATAAAGGGTTCGAACCACTGTTGACAATATTAGACCACCTTTTGGCACCAGCCCTCGACTCCGGATTATAATCTAACTCAATGTTAGAGTGAGCCATTTCATCAGGTAAAACGGTTAGAAAATATGCAGCAAAAAAACACAGAAACCGTTCACCTGAATCTGGAACACTTGTCACGAACCAAGAAATGCAAATGTAGAACACAAGTGAACCAAGACAAAACGGCTACTTCAATTCTATTTCCACAGAAACAAAATTCAGTCCAGGATAAAGCAAACTTCTTCTTTATTCCATAAAGTAGAGAACAACGAAATGAGCTTTCATGTATTTGTATCTTTCATCAGATTTCAATATACAATGAAGCAGCTCAGTTTATATAGTATATGCATTCCTTTAATTGATACAATTAATTTACTTATTAAAACCACCTGTCTCTATTAAGCAACGTAACTGTTTCTTAAAGTCACAGTAAGACTGTGCTTAATCTAGTGTACCTAATAGTCTATTCTACATCATTATATGTAGAATTTGTATATATATAAAATACCTGAATATACATATGGAACATTGATCATATTCAGTTAAATAAAATACAAAAAATATATATATGAATAAACATTAAAAATAAAATAAGACAAAGAAAAAAGAAAGATAGAATAGTCTAGCTATAACATATGTATTAGTAAGTCTCAAAATACTTCCCCATATAACTAGCACTCATCCAAGCCAGAAACCTCATTAACTACCACTCCATTCTGTCCGCTTCTTTCATATTATGTATAACCAAAATATATACACATACTAATTTCCATTTGTGAACAGTATAAAAAGTAATAATATATCAATAAATATATAAATAGACAGAATATATATACATATGTATGTATACGCATAAATATGCATATACCTATGTACCTACATATATAAACAAATAAAGTGCATAGTGCAGATCTTATAAGCATGTATTAATCCCTGACTGACATATACATATCAACTCATATATGGACCAATAAATATATATGATTAAGTACATGAAAAAAGCAGCAAGTAAATATATATAAATACAAATATAAATAAATAAATAACTATATGAAACAATTAACTGTCGTTAAGATACATGCCTCAGCCATTTCGGCTCATTACAACACTGAGCCACCTCTCTTCTCGCACCCTCTTATCAAACAGTTCATGAGACAGGCAAACAACTTAAGGCCATCAAGGATAGCACTCATCCCTGCTTGGGACCAACTTTGTACTGGAAAAGCTCACACTTCCCCCCTTTGAACCTGCTGCATCAGCAGACTTAAAATTCCTCTCTTGGAAAACAGCCTTGCTTCCTTCCATCACTTCAGCTAGAAGAGTGTCTGAGCTACAAGCGCTTATGGCTGTGGAACCCTTCATTATTTTCCATGCTGACAGGGTTTCACTCAGGACTAACCCTTCCTTCATGCCTAAAGTGGTGTCCAGTGTGGCTCTCAACCAATCCATCCATTTGCCAACTTTCTTCCCTAAGCCTCAAATAAAAGGGGAAAGGATCCTGCACTCATTGAACATGCACAGATAGCTCAGATTCTACCTTGATAGGACTAAGCCCTTCAGAAAATCTGGCCAGTTACTAGTCAGCTTTGCAACAGGGGCAGAGGGAAAGGCCATTTCAAAACAAACAATTGCCAAATGGATAGCACACTGCATCCATTTCTGCTATAAACACCATGGGAAATCAACCCCTCAGGGGGTCAGAACACATTCCACTAGGGCAACATCTACCTCTACGGCATTTCTCAGGGGAGTCCCTACCAGGGACATCCTGGAAGCTGCTACCTGCAGTTCAATACACACCTTCACCAAGCATTACCACTGGCCTATTTTTTCCAAATCCGGGGCAGGTTTTGCAACAGCAGTTCTGCAAGGCATACTAGCCAGCCCTAACTCTTCTTGACTGCCTCCACCTTTCTTCAGCTTTGGGAATCCACCCAAGTGTGATGACTGCAACAGTGAAACACGAAGAACATAGTACAGTTGTGTACACTTACCATAAATGTAGATGTTTGAGTGTATTCACTGTTGCAGTCCTGGTTTCCCTCCGTCCAGCCCAGTGATTTCTCTCTCTCTCTCTCTCTCTCTCTCTTTCCTCTCTATGGCTATTACTCCCCCCTTTCAAGGGTATTGGTATTGGTATTTACTTTTTTACTGGTGGTGTTTTCCCCACCATAACTTAGCTCCCTATTCGGGGGGTTCCTAACATTTGGGGCAAAAAAAACTGATGTAAAGGCATCGGTTGCCTGTTTTTATACCCCTGACGACTTGATGTAAGTCCTGGAGTGACAGCATCTGACACAGAAATACTAAGTCTCTGTTATTCAGGCCGACTGAGGGTTACCTGCAGGCAGATAACCCATGTGTGATAACTGCAACAGGGAATACACTCGAACATCTACATTTATGGTAAATGTACACAACTGTACTTTTTTCACTCACTAGTTTTAACTATTACAGTATTTATTTATTTAATTAATTAATTAATTTATTTATTGTATTTCACATTTGTTTACCAGGAAAGTCTGACTAGACACAGGTCCATTTTCAGTAGAGGCCCGGGGAGAAAAGCTCCAGATAAAAAAATACGTCAGAAGAAATAAAAAATACATAAATCAAAAAGGATGAATCAAACAACATTTACACACTAGATATCTAGTAATACATGGTAAATGGCTTAATATAACAGAACAAAATGAGGTAACATTAATCCATTGTTTCATGTGTCAGTTAATACATAGTAATGGCCTAAGATAATATATAACAAAAAGATGAGAGAATACATGCCCAAGTATTCCTCCATGCTTATTTCATACTTTATTAGTTTTGTAATTCACAAAGACAGCTTGTTCCCACATGAGAATATACCTGTTTGTTAAAAGGAAAAATGTTAATGCACACATCACATAAGTTCACTGGATAAATTACATTTTCAAGCAAATACACTAGTTGATTGCACTTGAAACAGCTTAGTTGGTCTGTTTTATGTTCAGTTCCAACCTTTTTCTGGTCTTCATTTTCAAAGTCTTTGGGAGAGCTTCCAAACCCAGTTCTTTCCCTAACATTGACTTTACTGTACATTTTGGTTGAATGAGGTTTAGTCACCTGAATGAGACTACGTGACAATTTAGTAGCTACCACATATCTTTTCACTAGTTTAATGAGTTCATCTACAATTAAGTCATTTTCTTGTGGCACCCACCTTCTTGTAATACCAGGCAGGGCTCTCAAGAGTCAGTTGAAAACAGTCACCCCTGTTAATGTCTGGATATTGCTGACCTCTGGTTGCAAACACTTATAGTCTAAATAAACAAAGACAAGCAGCTGTTGCTTCCCTGAAATATATACGCAAGCAAAAAACCACAGGGCTGTTGTGGTAGATGTTACTCTACATCACACAAATAATTCCATGTTCAGTTCATCATAATTAGTAGCACTAAATGAATCAAAAATCGACAGAAGCTAAACTGAATAAAAACAAAAATAAACAAAAACAACCAATAAAATGCTCGGAGTGGCTGACATGACTAAGATACTTTTTTTTGTAAGTATTTTGAAACCCAGAGCTGTTGGACATGCTCCACTTAAAGAAATCCAAGTCCCTCCAAGCTACACGCTCTAGGGATCTAAACCTTGTCACCACAATAAACAAAACACGCTGGAGGGATAGATTCCTGTCCCAGAGATTTCCCATACTCTGGAACAAACTACCTATCTATATCAAACAAAGCTCCTCATTAGCACTCTTCAAGAAAAATCTTGATGATTGGATGGGAAATAGGAAATTCACCCTGGGGATCATGTCTGTGGCTCTGCTCAACAGGGGCATGGGAAAAAATTTTCTTGAGTGGCGAAAGCCAGGGTACCTTTTTGGCTAGGCTTATATAGGCCCTAGGGCCAATAGCCTAGTACCTACCTATGAACCTATTGTGTATTTATAATTACCACCATTGAAACTGTAAAGTGGAACTACAGCCCTGGCTCTCTCTCTTTCAAGCCAGGCTTTGCACTCAGCAACCCTATCAAATGTTAGTTTAAAGGCATCATTTATCAATGCTTGCAGGAGCAGCCTTAGGTCGACTGGTGCCCTAGGCAAAAGGGCTCCATGGTGCCCCCCACCACACCATCTGGTGCCCCCATCCTGGTCTACTTACATCAAATAAACACTGAAAAAGTGTCCCTGCTACATCAGCGCCCTATGTGGCTGCCTAGTTGGCCTATACCTAAGGCTGGCTATGAGTACTTGCATTCATCTTCCATTGGAAGGGATTGGCCTTAATATGATATACTTCTGTTGGTGTATTCCTGCAGGTGACATTTGGGTTTCCTCATGAAATGCTTGCTTTTCTTGCAAGATAGTGTTTAAATATTCTGCTGAAGTACTTGCACACTTTTAGTTATTGGTAGAACAAAAGATTGATTGGTTTGCTATGTGCAGTTTTGTTTTTCTTTTGCTGGTAATCAGTTTCTGTCACAAGGTTTCCTTTGTATTGGCATAGGGTATAAATTTATTCAACAGTTATGTCCTAATATAAAAATGACACTGTCATTAACACAAGGTTTGCCTCTGTATGGGCACAAGATACCAATGATAAGCAAGTAAAATTGTAAGGTATCTGGAGATTCAACTTCAGGAAATGTTGTTCATGTTGTTAGTCTTATAATGGGGGGGGGTGTTATGGTAGCATAAGAATAATTCTGTAAGAACAGAGTTCATTACTACTTATTATTGTTCTCAGTCTCCATGGTGGTGCTGAGGTTAGTGTGCCCACCTCACAGCAAGAGGTTCTCCATTTCCATCCTCGGCTGGGGTGCCTTCTGTGCGGAGTCTGCATGACCTCCCTGTGGTCGTGTGTGTTTCCTCTGGGTGCTATGGTTTCTTCCCACATCCCAAAGACATGCTGTAGGTGGATTGGACTCTCCAAATTGGCCCTAGGCGTGCGTTTGTGTGCCTTCTGTGGAAGGTTGGATGCCGGGCTGTCAAATCGAAACCGTAAAATTCCACTGCCAATCATGAGCAGACAGGTGATCCACTATGGCGACCCTTAACTGGGAAGATTGTTCTCAGTCTCCACACATAGTTATCAGCTGAGTGAAGATGCTCAGCTATGTGTGGGGGCACACACACACACACACACATATACAGCAGTTTGTGAACTGTATTTTTATTAACTTAGGATTCAATTTTGCCTACTGTATTTCTCAGCAATATGTGACATCTTGAGGCCTCCTGACCTAAGTGTCTCAATTTGGCTGCCCTGATTTAAATTGGACATTGTCCTGGTATCCCAATCCAAGCTTCAAATCGTAAATCCTGAGCATTGCCCACCCACAAGTTGGCAATGATAGCATAGGGGCAGCTAATTGCTGTAATTAATCCTACGATTTTAATTGTATTTTCTCAATTTTAATTGTTATTCATCACAGGATTCTGTTTTCTGTAACTTTTTTCCTAAGTGAAAGTTTTTTTTTCTGCTTTTGCATTAATGTTTTCTGGCCATCTCTCTTGATGTACCAACCCTTTTTCAGAAATTGTGCATGTAGTAGGGATCTACCACTCAACTCTGGGAACAATCAGGATGTTGCCTTTGAGATGGCCATAATATTTTCAAGTGTTTTTCCTGCCTATATTGTTATCAAGCTATTTATCTAAGAGGTGCTTTATCTTCATGGGCACGAATTATGTAATGCACATGGGTTATTTTAAGAGAATCTTAGCTGACAAAATACACCAGGCATTAGAGAGGTTGCTGTAGGAGTCACTCAAAGAGAGGTTTGCAGAACAAGTCTTCAACCTTTCCAACATAAGCAGCCTCATGCTCTGTATGTCATGTAGTGTGACAGAGGAAGATTTGCTGGCTGCAGGATCTAGTATTGCAAAATTCCAGCTCCTAGCTCCATTTAACTAACTTTATCAAGGGCATGAAAGAAGCCTTTTTAAATACTTGTAGTACCTTAAGAATGTAACAAAACAGGGCAAGACTTAGTGCTAAGAGTATCAAATCTCTCCTTCCCTAGTTTTCTTTGAGTCTATATTTAACCGTTGAATGACATTTACATCAAATGTCTAAACATCAAACCCTATCCATTGAACATTCATTCAGCGAATGTTCATTTTTTTTACAGGGAAAGTAACTAGTTAGCTAACACTTCTTCGTCTCACACAAAGCAGTATTTCAAACCTACCCAGGTGGGGAGCTTCACCCTCTACACCCCCTATAACTATATATACCAACTCGGAAACTGCACTACAGTAGGGAAAAGGGCAGGTGGGGACGTGTTAGCTAACTAGTTACTTTCCCTTTTGCTGAAATGATCATTCACTGAATGAATGTTCGATGGATAGGGTTCAATGTTTAGCCATTCAGAGCAAATGTTATTCGACGGTTAAACATGGTCCTGTTTTCTTTTAGTTGAATGCAGAGGAGCTAATTCTTAATAAGGCCCACACTAATAGTCACAGCAAGAGGAAACTGCTGGAAAGAAATCATTCTCACAGATGATTTCCAGCAAGGCTGCAGTGCCAAAGATTATTGAAGTCTCTGATTGACTGCTTGTGGCACTCTGGAGGAAGTTGGTGTCATCTTTTCCTCCACTTGTTAGCTTGGAAAATAACTGTAATTCACATGGATGAGAGGAAATCATATTCAGTGTGCATTCAGGTATTCAGGATCCTGTTGCTCCTCTCCAGCCCCCTCCCTCCCCAACCCATTACCCTGGTCAAACATCCTACCTCACACAAGCGACAAAGAATATGCTAAGTATTTTGTAATGAAAACGATCATTAAAAAGGTCCTGCCAGATTAGTAAGGCAAAGGATGTTATTCCCCATAAATTTTGATGCTGAAGAAAACAAGAGACCTCCAACCCATACTGTATCTCAGCAAACTAAAATCTTTTTATCCAAAACAAATCTTTTAAATGAATGTGGCACTTCAATCCTCCTTGTATGTCAGGAAAGAGGATGGGCTGTTTGGAGATCCAAGATGCCCATGTCAGTATCAAGACAGCTATGGAGTTCAGGAGGTAGCTGCACGTCTGGGTCAGAGCCAGTCACTATCAGTTCAGGATTCAGTCTGTTGTCTGCTTCTAGGTTATTCACCAAGTATGGATCCATAGTAGCAGCTCAACACAGATTGCAAGGAGACTACTTATTCCCTAGCCATCTGTGTGAACTTTGAATGTATTCCCTGGCCATCACTGTGAACTTTGAACGTATTCCCTGGCCATCACTGTGAACTTTGAACGTATTCCCTGGCCATCACTGTGAACTTTGAACGTATTCCCTGGCCATCTCTGTGAACTTTGAACGTATTCCCTGGCCATCACTGTGAACTTTGAACATATTCCCTGGCCATCTCTGTGAACTTTGAATGTATTCCCTGGCCATCACTGTGAACTTTAAACGTATTCCCTGGCCATCACTGTGAACTTTGAACGTATTCCCTGGCCATCACTGTGAACTTTGAACGTATTCCCTGGCCATCTCTGTGAACTTTGAACGTATTCCCTGGCCATCTCTGTGAACTTTGAACGTATTCCCTGGCCATCACTGTGAACTTTGAATGTATTCCCTGGCCATCTCTGTGAACTTTAAACATATTCCCTGGCCATCACTGTGAACTTTGAATGTATTCGCTGGCCATCACTGTGAACCTTTAACGTATTCCCTGGCCATCACTGTGAACTTTGAATGTATTCCGTGGCCATCACTGTGAACTTTGAACGTATTCCCTGGCCATCACTGTGAACTTTGAACGTATTCCCTGGCCATCACTGTGAACTTTGAACGTATTCCCTGGCCATCACTGTGAACTTTGAACGTATTCCCTGGCCATCACTGTGAACTTTGAACGTATTCCCTGGCCATTACTGTGAATTTTGAACGTATTCCCTGGCCATCTCTGTGAACTTTGAATGTATTCCCTGGCCATCACTGTGAACTTTGAACGTATTCCCTGGCCATCTCTGTGAACTTTGATAAAGCTACATTTTCTTTCAGCTCAGACTTTAGGTGTTATTAACACATTCTAGATGCAATCTTTTGTTGGGTCTTGCTGTCCCAGGACAGCATTTTAACCCTGAAGAAAGTGGTGGAGCTCATTTAGTCCTCTCACACTTTACCAGCAGAGATTTTCTTGAAAGCATTATGAATTATGGCAATATCAATTTTATGGTAGTCCATGTCAGACTGCATATGACACTACTACAGTGGATTCCCCAAATCCAGTATTTTCCGAGTTCTGACCTCTTGTCACTTCTAAAGAGAATATCCATTGTTTGCAGATCATATACTCACTGGTGATTAGCTCCCACTAACATTATGGCTGGAAAATCCATTTCATTTGCAAAGTATCTGTCACCATGGATATATATGCTCTGGGGTGAGTGTGGGAAATACTATAACAAGCAGATGATCCAGGGTGGCTGGTTACCTTAGGTGACTCATTTTCACATACGTATCCTAGAGGTGATAGCTACTTTCTTGGTGTTATTGCCATTTCGGGAATCCTTGCCTTGTGTCACTACTTAAGAAACATATCTATTGTCTGATACATCAACATGTGAGTGGAGGGACTGAATCTTGCTTTAAAAGAAGCCATGAATCTGACTATACACCATCACATCTTATCACTTTCTGTTTGTCAACCACATAACCAGGAAGGCCAGCTCCCTAGTGGACAATCTCATTTGCTGCTTAGCGATGCCCTAAGAATGGCCTCTAACTCAGTAACTGGGACGTTTTTTGTCTGTGGGGCAAACAAGTGTGCACTCTCCTTAGACTGCCAGCTATCAGCAAGTGCCCCAACTATGTTTTTTAATCCCCCACATTCCTGCTGCTTAGAAGTCAGGCCAGTGATGTTTTCATCCAGAAATGGCCTCCTAGTTTCCTTTGTACTTTCCTCCCTTTCCTCTAATAATGAGATTCATTGGGAAAAACAGACTTCTCAAGACCAAAGCTCTCCTCATACTCTCCTTCAGATCCTGTCAAACTTTGTACTCCCTGCTGAAGTCATAATTACTGGAGAAAACATTGCATGTGCATCCTTTCAGTGCAATGCTGTGGGGCATTTCTAGTTCCAATGATACCCAACAACCCATCCTTTCAGATTGAGTCATTACATGCGTGTCATCTTCTCAGAGGTCCTCACTCAGAAAACCTACAGAGATAAGTGGACCTGCTTTTCCATCTGGGTATCCAGTAAGAGACTGGATTCTAACCTATGAACCTATGGATTATTTCTCAGCCCCAGTCTCATTTTCATGACTGAAATGTGTGGACTCAGTTTCACTTATTTGCCCATCAGAGTTCACCTAGGATATAACTTCCATTTAGGAACAAATTCTTGTTCTCTTATTTTCTTGGAGAAACTGATATAGTGTGTGAGAGATGTAATTACATAATGTCACCAGAGGCTACACCCAACATGCATAGTATGTGACCAACAATTAGACCAACATTTGCTGAGGCACTAAAAAAAAATCCTCCTAAACCCTGAAGACCTCCTAGGCACTCAACCTGCATCAATTATCCTCAGCAAAGTCAAAATCACTTTACTGAAACAAGACCCAACACCACAAATGCAACCACACCCCATGCAGCCTCAACTGCAAAGCCCATAAGGTGAGCCAACATACCACCCAATAGTCTAGTCATAGGAGACTCCGTTGTGAGACATATGAAGAGCCCACTCACCAAGCCAAACAAGGAGAAAAGCATGGTTATCTGTCTACAGGGTCCAGGATCTACTAAGTCATTCTTGCACTCAGGTCATTGCACCACAAGTACCAGCATGACTCGGTCATCATACATGTGAGGGTAAATGACCTGAGATGTACCTCCCTAGACTATATGAAGAGAGACATCATGGAGCTCTCAGAATATGTGTCCCAGACTGGTATGAGCCTAGCACTGAACACTCTTTTACCTTCTCCAAGGATGATGCCACAATATGAACAGAAGATTGCTGACTTTAATAATTGGCTTACCTTCTGGTGTCATTCAAAGGGGGTACAATATTTGTCAGCATGGGAGGATATATATGGTCAACAGATCTTGTTGCTTTGCCAAGGATAGTCTGCACCTGTCCCTGCTAGGCTTTTGAATAATGGCTAAAACATTGCCCACCCCATAATGCCTTTTTAGGTAGTGCCAAACTGACAAACCTTCCAGCTTAGTAAAATCAACCCAAGGGAATATAAAGGTGTTACTGCTCAGTGCTGAGAGCCTAAACAGGAAACTCCACTCCCTCAAAGTTCACCTCATCTTGGAAGATGCAGACATTTATGCAGTCACTGAGCCCTGGTTTAAAGTAACAGAGGGCACCCCAGCAGTGCAGGTGTATAATGCCTTCCACACATTTAGATCAGCTACTGTCCAAGCAGGGACTAAAGGTAGAGGTGTCTCGAGCTACATCAGAAACAAACATCCCTTAAGGTTGGTCAAACAGGATGATGTGCTTGAGCTTCTCCATTTCAAATTATCACAAGTAGAGTTCCATATTATATCCTTGCAAGTTATAGATCACCCTCTGCGGCTCACAAAACCCATAGCTCATACTTAGACCTATTGGAGACACTTGCCTTCCACCCAATACCATATTTATGGGGATGTTAACTACACCTGTTTAAAATGGGAATCCTGTATGACCCCAGACTTGCAGGCCCAGAGATTCCTGGAGTTTATAAACACATACACAATGGACACGTTTGTTCATTCCCCCACTGGGGGTGCAAACGTACTGGATCTGGTACCACAAATATGGGAGACTGCTGTACTCCCAAAGTGTAGTGTCCTTTCTGGTAAATCAGACCATAAAGCTGTCTCCTTTAAACTAAAAATCAATGCTCTAACCATAGCAAGCCCTGTAACAGTTAAGACCTACTCTAAGGCAAACCATGTATTAATAAGCAATTACCTGACAGATTTTAAAGCCCTTCCAAACCCAGAGAACACAGCTGCCTATGCAGAATTGTGCACAGAAACACCCATACAATCATATTAATAGATGCATAGAGGCAGCTGTGCCTACCAGAAATAAGCCTAGAAAAAAAAAAAAAAAACACACCATGGTGGAATGCAAACATAAAAGATATTGTACTACAGAAGGAAGATTGTACTACAGAAGAAAAAAGTCATAGTTAAAATTAGGTCATACTTAAAATTAGGAAGTGCAATATCCAGAAGGAGAAAAAATCTTTCATCTGTCTAAGCAAACAACTAAGAGGGCAAATTAAGTCTATCAAAGCCAATTCTGAGGTAAAGATAGCCTTCCAAGTCAAGGAAAGCTCAAAGGCAGTACACAATAGTGTGCAAAACTAATTGTTAATGGAGCCACTTACACAGAACTGGAATCTATAGCAGGTCTGCTGGCTGACAAATTCAGCTAGTTTTACCATCCCTTTCCCTCCTGATCATCCCCCAAGTAATACCCTCAAACATAACCCCTCCAGCTATCACTAGGGAGCAGGTCCTCTCAAAGGCTAAGAACACCACATTAATGGACCCCAATAATATACCAGGATGCTCCCTAAATAGCCTGAAGCATGACCTATCTGAACTTCTGGAGTCATTATTTAACCAGTCTCTATACAGGCTTTCCACCATGTGAATGGAGGACCGCAACAGTCATCCTGCTGCACATGGTTGGTCTATCAATGGACCCCAGGAACTACAGACCCATAAGCTAACTAGTCTTATATGCAAAACCAAGGAAATAATCATTATGGATATGTTTAATAATGATATAGGAAACCTTCAAACAGTGGATCCAGCCCAGTTTGGCTTAATCAAAGGTAGATAATGCCTACTCAACCTGAAAGGCTTCTTTGAAAATGTCACCAAGGCAATGGATGAGGGCAAAACTATTCCTACTGCTTACCTTGACCTGGCTAAGGCAATTTGTTTCAGTACCCCACTTGTGCATTGTAAACAAACTCATGGAATTAAGCATTAACCCCTGTGTTACACACTGGATAGCCAGCTGGCCCCCAAATAAGACCCTGGAAGTTAGGATGGGGAGAGCACCACCACAAATAGGCATGTCACTAGTGGACTCCCTCAGGGCCTCTGTACTGGCCAACTCCTTTTTAGTATTTACGTCTTTGAAGTCAAAGCCAATATCAAAGGCCTGTTACTGACCAAGTTTGCAGATGATTGCAAACGGGGAGCAATCATAAGTATCCCCCTCAAGACATAATATCAACTAACAGGAAAGACTAACACAGGCAAATGACTGGCGCCAAAGCCATGGTTTAAAATTCAATGCCATGAAATGCAGCCAACCTAGAAAACTATTTCATTGATAACATGCCCCTAAGAGTGGACCCCTTAGTCAGGGATTTGGGGAAAATGTGGATAGTAACCTAGCTTTCGACCAACTTGTGTCCAAGGTAGTAAAAAATAAATCATTCTATATTGCTCAACTTATAAGCAAGGACAGTTCACTAGGCCCAAGAATGTCTTTATTCATCTGTATTCATCCATCTGACCCTTTATTGAGTACAACTCCCCCTTTGTTAATGTACCTGAACAGGTACATGCAGCAACTGGAATGTCCACAGAGGTTCCTCACAAAAAGAATACAGGGTGCAAACAACATGCCTCTGCAGATTGCCTCAAAGACTGGATCTGTGGACCTGAACTTTGCTTGCAGCATGAATAGGACATGCTGGAGGGACAGGTTTGTGTCTCAGAGAAATCCCCTCCTTTGGAACAGGCTTTCATCCATATGAAGCAGAGTTCTTCCCTAGCCCTACTGAAGCATAACCTGGACCAGTGAATGGGAAATTGGAAAGTCACCCCAGGTCTACCATCTATGTCTCTGATGGGCAGAAGTGGTCTGTAAATCATACCCTGGCTTACATATACCCCTTAAAATAACCTTTAAGGTTCAAAACACTTGGGATGCATCGCTAGGCTTATAAAGACCCCGGTGGTTGTTAGCTTAGTATAAATGTATGAACCTGTGAACCTATGCTTCCCTCAAGGTCTTCAAGAATTTTTATGTAGCACTTTTCATACTGTGCCTCTCATTCTTAATTCTGTTCCATCACAAGATGCTTACTTTATGCTACATGTACCTACCCTTCATCCTTTTGAACCTACTATATTTGCACATTTATTTAAAATATGTGTCTCAGAAGCACATTTTAGTCGTCATTACTTCTGCTGAAAGGGCTTCTGACTTGCTATCCCTGTTAAGCCTTCTTACTGAGACAAGGACAAAATGCTGCTTACAAAAACCCTTCCTTTATGCAAAAATGGACTACTGAGTCCGATTTGAGCCAATCTATCAATCTGCTTGTTTTCTTTCCACAGCAGTCTAGCATAGGCAAATATCTTTTCCACTGCATGGATGTCTACAGGCAGAATACATTCTACATAGCCTTTACAGAAAGATCATCACTTATTTCTTTTGTAAAGTCTAAATTTAGTCGAGGTGTCTAAGCCTACTCTTTCCAGGTGATTAACTGGTTGCATCAAAATTGTGCCTTGTTAACTCATTACAGCCAAGTGACACTTCGAGGTGATACTGTAGGTAAGTCTGACCCCTTGCTTGTTCATATATGCATCAATTATTCGAAAACTATGCTGCATACAAAGTAGTAAAAGATTTCATCTTAAAGTTTACACAGCGGTAAACTCAATATTATTGATAGTTGGACATTACCTACTGGAAATAAAGATATATTAATTGTTCACATGATACTTGTTTATATTGTCATAAAGTTTATATTTTTCTAAATATCGCAACAACCAAGTAACATAGAACTGCTTAGTCTCATATGAAAAATCTCAGTTTGATGAACAAAATGCTGCCAGCAGTATATGTGTAATTCAAGTGGTTGCTAATATATTAAGTTGTTTACAAAGTTAACAGTTACAGTGTTTACCATGACATAAAATACAGTTAAAGACATACCACCTAAAGAATACAACCACAAGACGGATTAGCTAGGGAATCTTGTTGTTTACAGAGGATGGGATTTTCTTAACTGATGCTAAAATTATGTAGTGACCATATAGATGTGAAAAAAAAGTTCTGTCTTCTTTAACAGACTTTCTCTCCTCCACTTTTGATATATCTAATTGGGTTTACTTCAGATAATCAAAGTTTCAGAACTCCGAACATCATATAGTCAACAACCATATGATCAAAGTTTTGAAACATCGACCATCAAATAAAATAAAAACAAAAAAAATGTTCATGTTTTTGAAGGAGGTTAAGCCCCTGGACCCCACACCCCCTGCTAATTAAATATACCACCTTTGAGTTCACATTACAGTGAGGTAAATGGTAAATTTTCCATTCCGTGCTGTATGGCGATCTCCATTCAGAATGTTCAAAGTTTCAAAACTTCAATCATATGATCGTCCACCATATAATGTCCAAAGTTCAGAAAATTCGATCATTTGACGTAGATCCATCTAATTTTGAGTCTCCATCATTCCTCTGTTTTATTTTTCTCTCTCTCTCCCTCTGTTCAGTGCTAGAACAAGAAGAAGAATTGCAGAGGCTGTCATTTATGATGTAGGGTGATAAGGAGGAGAAATCCTGACAATGTGCAAAAGATGTACCTACCAAGTGACCCTAATAGCTTTAGCACAAATCCTTTATATTACAAAAAAATGGACTTCTTATAGATCCACTGTTAGGATAAGTACATAATTCTCATTCATATAGGTTGTTGCCTCACAGTAACACGCTGTCCGGTTCGATTCTCAGCTAGAGTGTCTTCTGCGTGGAGACATGCGTGAATGGGCGTACCTTCGTTGAAGATTGTGCGTCAGGGCTGGTAACTCGGCACGTAAAAATCAACTACCAATCATTAGCGGACCGGAGTTCCGCTGTGGCGACCCCTAACCGGGAAAAGCCGAAAGACACAACATAGGTTCATAGGTAGGTACTAGGCTGTCTGCCCGAAGGCATTTATAAGCCTAGCCAGAATGTGTTGGCTTTCGCCGCCCCTTTAGATTAGTTCCCTGTGCTTCTGTCCAGCAGAGCCACTGAAGTGATCCCCGGGGTAAACTTTGTTTCCCATCCACTCGTCAAGGTTTCTCTTGAAGAGTGGTAGCGAGGAGCTCTGCCTAATGCAGATTGGAATCTTGTTCCAAAGCATGGGAAGTCTCTGGGACAGGAATCTATCCCTCCAGCACATCCTATTTATTGATGTGGTGAGGTTTAGATCCCTAGAGCATGTGGCTCGAGGGGATAAGGTTTTCTTTAGGTGGAGCATGTCCATCAATTCTGGGTTAGACATGGCCTTGTATGTCAGGCAGAGATCACCTCTGAGTAGGCGATATGCAACCGAGTACAGCTGGAGTTTCTTCATTTGAGCTGCATAGGGCATCTGTTTGAGGCCAGTGATCCTCTTGGTGAGGTACTTCTGTGGTCTTCCCAGCTGTTGCAGGTGTCTTGTTAGATACATCCCAAATGGGGCATTGTACTCTATGATGGGTCTGATGAGCGATGAGTAGAGGGGCTTATTTGACCTCTTTTGATCTGGATGTGAACACTATGTTCTCAGTACAGGGAAAACTCAATAGTTCTTCTGCTCAATGCATCCATACTGGTGTTAAGAGTAAGTATAATTAGAAACAGCTGTACCACACCTGAATCCTACAATGAACTGGTTGGAAATAAACATTTCCTGAATACCTGAACCGTCCCTGGTGCATTTTGGTTCATCTCACTCCATGTGACATAGATTCAGTTTCAAATTCATTGCACTCTGTTCCTTTAGCAATAGCTCATCTACCTTATTGCAGTTTCTATCTATGAATACCTGATTCAAGTTTTCTTTTTTCAGAAGGGGTGAGCCCTCCATGTCTTAAAACCACGTACATGGTGTTGACTGGAAATGTGAAACTTGATTTTAAATCACATGTATATCATTGACTGGAAATGTGAAATCTGATAAATTTAAGTTATGCTGCTGATCTGTCATGTGCAGAACACCATCCATAGTCCAGTATCACTTTCTGTTTCTGCGCAGTTTGGAAAGGTATTAATTTTTAAAATGTAAGTATTTATCTAATATTCTAAATTTTGGTGCAGCTGAAATATTTATTTAACAGTTAAAATGGCAATTTGCCATACATATGTGTTATCAATACCATTTAATAAAAAATACATTTCATGCATGTTGTGATATTCATTGATTTACCTGAATGTTGCTGCTAGACAAAAGTGAACATAGTAGTACATTTATAGAAATGTTTCCAAACCTCATCTGTGCTGCAGAGTGTTTTATACAAATAGCTGTATAGCTTTATCCTTGAATTTTGTGAACAGATGAATCATTGTATCATGTAAAGTAATATTTTATGAACAGCTGAAACATTATATCATGTAAAAGAATACCATAAAATTAAATACTGAAAGCAGGTGACATAGGGGATGATTGTGATGTACAAATGAATTGCGTGATTAAAATACACTTTCTCCTCAGTTGCCTTTATTAGTATTCCATTTTTAGTAGAATGAAATTATGTCTAGGGATTGAAATTACAACTAAATATGCATGTTGTAAACTGTTTGAAATATCTTTTAAGCATAAAAAGTAGATCTCGAAATGCAGATTTTATTGTGGCTACCAGTACTAAGTTTTTCCAAAAATAAACAGGAAAATAAAGGGAATATATTCCATTACTCCTTATGTTAGGAAGACCACAGGAGCTTGAAACTTAATAATGGAGCATAAACTGATACTGCTAGCGACTGTTGATTGAGAGTTGCTGTTCTGCCAGGAGCAGACTGGGAGGTACCAAGGTCCAGGACAGTTTTTTGCACCTTGTGATTAAAATCCTGTTCCATGAGGGACTCATCCAAGTAGTGCACGACTGTGTCATAAAGGAGCAAAATCTTTACATGGTCCTAACAAATGTACATGTGGTCACGGATCAACATTACAATACATCAGGAAGAGTGTAGTGCAAGCCAATATCAGTGAATGAAAAATAAAGTATTTTTGCAGTAGGGAAAGTCCTCCAATTCCCCTTCAAGTGTGTGTGCTGGGGTACCCCCTACCTTATGCTTATATATACTAATTCCACAGATGCGCAGCATTGAGGAAAGTCAAAGACAGGTTCACTGGACATGGCTTTTGATGAACTTTTTGCAACACAGAAAAAGTCCTTGACAAGGTGTCAGGTTCATAGTGTTTGCCCAGGTAAAGGTACTGTTAGCCAACAGTGATCATGTCACAGTGTAATTTAGAGTAATTAGGAGAGGGTCAGAATAAAAAATCCAAAATGTTGATATGTGAGTTTGGTTTGTTTATTTCTTGTTTACTGAGGTAGTGCACTGATCTCAAATTACCATTTATAGGCACAGCCTGGGTGATTAGGATCGCTTAAAAAATGAACGGAACATTTATACAGACAGTTGCAAGACTCTGCAAAAGAGATGCATGCATATTTATAGATGCAAGAATAGGTTACAGCAATTACGTTAGGATGCCAAAATATAGTTTACCGTGACAAAACATAGAAGGAAAATTGGTAGCATGCTTGGTGCAGTTTGGTGGATACACTGTAGCTATCATGAGTGAGACAACTTATACAAAAGGAGTAATAGAATAGGCTACTGTAGGGAGAGAAATGGTGTTACTAGAAGAGGAATAGAGAGTAATCAGCTGCATGAAAGGCTTCAAAGGGGAAAGGAATGAGAAAGAGGTGAGGGATAAATGCAAAGGAAAAGAAGTAGAAAGGGAGAGGAAGTGTGAAAAAATGAGGGAGTTATGATGAAACTGATATTAAGTGGATTGAAAGTAAGAAAGTGAGCAGATTACAAGCAGAGACAAGGAAGGATGAACTAGGGATAATTGGGATGTGAGACAGAAGTAGGGTTGTTGTAATGTGACCTATGTGAGGGCAACTACACCGTGCTTAGGTTAAGTTTTTCAATAGTTTTTTGCACCTTGTGATGTAAAATACACTAATGCTACCCCACTCTACTTCTCAAAATATTCCTGTGTAGATTAATCATTTAAGGCCTTTTTCTATTTCTTTAAACTCCTTTTCTACTGCAGTGGTCACTTTATGGGACAGATACTTTATTGCTGCATAGACGAAGATATCAGCCTTGCTAACCTGCATAGCTGGTCTTGCAGTCTTGATAATCCTTTCCACAATCATCTTTGCTTGGGTATTTGGCATACCCCTAGTCTTCCTACCCTGTACTGATTTCCAATCTTCTAATTACTGGCCCCCCAAGAGAAGTTACTTGTTCTTTTGTGCCACCGTTGTCACGTGGTTTTCTTTTCAGAGGGTTTTGTTTGCCCTCAGTGGAGTTCTCAAGTGATATATTTTTATAAGGATGTAACTATGCCAGGACAGGGCACCATTACATTCATAATTCATTTGAACTGCCATAATTTTTGTTCACTACTTTCACCTCTCACATTTCACTAAGGTCCAAACTATTCATTTTTATGCAACCGCTGTAGTAGTAGAGTGACCTTTTGGACCCCTGCACAGGAGAAATGATCTCCCGATATTTGACCATCTCATCCTTGATATGATGTCTCTCTTCTCATTGTAGAAAGATTATTGTGAAGAAGTGTTTTTACATCTTACTGAAGTTTGTGGTGTTTTTTTCAAAGATAGTATACTGTACCACTTCATTAACCCTTGCTTATTTTTACTGTATTTAAAGTACCTTAGACCTTCAATCACTAGCAAGCAACATAAAGCATAGTTCCCCAGGGAAAACAAAGACTTACTAGGTATTTCTGTGTATGATTCTATTTTTTTTTCTAAAGAAGAAACATCTGTAGTCCTATCATAGCCTGTAACTAGTAAAAGTAATAAGATCAAAACAAAATAGAAAAACAGTCTCATGGTTCTATTTTGTGAATTCAGTGTCCTTTGAATTTGTAGTTTACATTTTGGTCTGATACACAGAGTTCTACAATTAAGAAATTTGATGTAGTATCAGCAGATAGGTTCACCTGATGAAGTTTAATCAAATCGTAGACAGAAGCTCTTATCTGGTTCATCTTAACATTTGAGTTTAAGCTTTTAATTACTTTTGAAATAAAATAGCTGCTTGGTTCGTATCTTGGCTGGTGAATTTATAATTTATTAAGTATCAGCATAAAGCCTAGTGCCATTTTACACCTCATGAAAATAATGATGGTAAGAACATGGTGTTCTTTCAAACTATGATCCATTAGACTGTGAAACAGGATAACAGAAATATATGCAAGTGATGAGAATTGCATTTGCCATTTTAATTCAGGGTAACAACTTAATTGGTTTAGATCTCACTCTGTTTATCTGGGAATACTAATTCTAATACTTGAAATCTGAAATTCACAACTTGATCCCCATTGACATTGTGTTTACACAGTGCACTATAGGAATATTTTCTGCTTTTGTCATAATAGTGTTCCTGGGACAATGACTAAACATGATCAGTTTTCCTAGAATAATAGTACTTACAAACGTCACAATTCGCTAGATAAACCAATGTGGTTTTGCAATTCACCTTCTAATTTAGTATCCAAAATAACTGATGGATATACCCTGTCTAAAAATCTTCAAAATAACTGAGGAATAGCCATTGTTTGTATATAAGAATGGACTGAATTTTAAATAATATTTCGCTCTAGAAATGAAAGATTTGTCAATGGAAATGAATGGAGCACGTACAAATGTGACAAATACAATTAAAAAACTAGTGTAGTTTTTCTAAAAGCAGTTTATACCATTCATTTTAATCTGAAGGTCTCTGAAGTCTAAATATTTCAAAGAATGTTTTTCTTTACAGTAAGAGCAGATGTAATGTTTTCAGATGAAACTTCTGCAGTTATATTTGGCATTACTTCTAAAAAGTCTGGAAATCTCTGTAGTGCTCATTAAATATTTAATCCCCTTTTTATGTTTTTTTTTATTTTTGTTTAGCACCCTTTGTCCATGCTGCCTGTCAACCATCAGCTCCCTCCAGCTTCTCAGCCCATTCATTCTCAATCGCCTGGACAAAAGTTGACTAGGAGAGTACATCATTAGGTAGGCATTAGGAGTGGCTCAAGGGTTTTCTTCTAAGCCCTGTCATCCCTGTGAATGTTCCACTTGCAGAGCTGGAGGGGGACATGCAATGGGCTGTCTGCAGTGGTCATCCCTCACTTCTGCAAGGGACAATGTCATCAAGTAGCCCTGCCCCCTCCCTTCAAGCATGGGAAGTGGTGTCTCCATCTCCACCAGAAAATTGCACTTTCCTATATATTCTCAAGTGCCCACTACCCAGCCACCCCCTGGAAGAGGTGAGCAGGCAATGCTCCTTCCCTCTTTTTCCCTCCTTTTCCCTCCTTCCCTCTGTGCCTATCTCTTCCAGTGCCAGGACTGCTAATCAAATCCCAATCCACTGGGTAAGAACTCCATCCCTCTGCTCCAAGGAGCCAGGTTCAATCTCCTTTTCAAGTTCACACAGTCATACAGTCTGTGTGAATCTAGCTCTGATTTGATCTAGATGTGTTCTCACAAATGAATCATTACCCATGATCACTCTACAAGAAACAGATCCTGAAGAATTCTATTACTCCTGTAATTAATTTTGAATTGTATCTGCTACACGTTTACCATCTCCTGGTGCAAAACGTCTGTGTTTGGTATGTTTATAATATGTTAGCTTCTGAGCCCATTTCTTTTCAGAGTTCTGCTTTAATGTTTGTTAGAAAGAAGTAAACTACAGATCTCAGCCTTTACAACATTGATATTTCTGTAGGTGAGAATCCTGTTACCTTTGGTGTAACTATTTAAGTGAGAATCTGAAGTGTTTTGTTTATAGTCTCATGTTTTATTTTTGCAATCCCTTGTTTTGAAGTTTGTGCACCTGTCTCTGTCAGGTTATCAGATGACGCATAAAATGGAGATGTTTTCACACTTCATTTTTTCCATACCCTTATTCTCTGTAGCCATAAGATGTATTTGTCCAAGTATTTCATTATACATATTCCATAACGAGCTCAGTGCATCAGTATTATTCAATGATATGTCAGAGATCTGTAGCTCAGTATAGTGTCACGTGTGACATTTAAGGCTGGTTGTCTAGAATAATAATGCATAAACTTTGCCTCACTTATTACAGGCCAACATTTGCAATTCATATTCATGAAATTGTGACAAAGGTATACGTTTGGAAGTCTATTGTTTCATTTGTTTAACATGCAGCATTGCATTGTCCATCTAACATTAGTACCTAATTGGTGGCATCCATTTCTGTAGGCATTTCTGGAATAGGTTATCTACTCAGTGCATCAATGTGGGTGGGTCACTTTTTTAACTTGTAGACAGTTTGCTGTTGAGACACAGTAGCCCTGCCCAGTGCCATACTCTCAGTGAACAATTTCTGGAAGCTGTTTCCTTTCATTAAACAAATTATTCAGTGCTGTGGGATCTCTATATATGATGAAAACACAACAATACAAATCTGTAAAATTGTTGTATTCCAGAAATAATTGCTAAGCCTTTACTGACCATTTATGAATACTTTTTCTTAATAGTCATCACTGTACAAAATATAAAAACAAGTGGTTTCTCGCTACCATCACTCATTATAAGTGAAAGTACAGCTTCTGTGCCATAAGAAAGGTCATCAGTTACTTAGTTGAATACTAAAGGACAGACAACGTATGATACACAGTCTAATCACCTAGTATGTTGTTGGTAGTCTGGGTTTAACAGTAAACTCACACTACTGGTAAAGACAGCTGGGGGTGAGATGGAGTAGCTAGTGGCCTGCTTTCTTTTCTGGTAGGGAAGATTTTGGAGTCTCTGTTACACATCTGACATACTGAGGACTCGGGATGTATGATGATGATGAAAGACCATAAGTCTGTGTATGTACAAGTGCATTAGATGGGAACAAACACATTGAAGTGTTTACTGTCTCATGGCACAGCTGCACACATTGCAGGAGATGGTTAAAGAAGGAATAACACTGTTGAATGCAGTGGGGACCTTGCCAATGCCTTGGATAATCCTGCAAAGCTTCCCATGAGGAAATATGAGGGATCCTCAGAAAAGTACACCAAATGATAAATAGAGGAGGCCAGAAATTCTGGATGGGGAGACACTGTGGGTAGGTGGATCATTTAAAAATATTGAAGAAAATTGAAGTGCATCAGCAGACTGTAGCAAAGATTTTTACTTTTGAAAGACTATTTTATGTTTTTCCCCTATGTCAACAGTACATCTCTGCATAACAAATGATGCAAATTTAACAAGGTTACTAAGTTTAGTAATACCCTACTATAGCAAGTAACCACACATACATTTTCAGCTCAATAACTTTTTCAGGAAATGGAACTACTATGATAGCTTTTACTGTAGTCTGGTCAGTGTGTAAACCATGCCTGTCTAACCAGATATCCCTAGTATTGTTCTTCTCTTTAAATAAAACATATTTTCTTTTAAGATACAAACTCACATTCTTTAGTTTTTTAATGCTATGTTCTGCTACTGTTCATGTCATTATGGGACACTGTAACCCGTGAAACTCATTGTAACAAACTTTCTGTAGTCTTTTGAAATGTAACCAGTACATATTATTTGTAGTCAGTTGTGTGATAGCCATCAGCCAGTTGGCACAGAAGCAAGCCATCTGTCTGCAATTCTAGTGACCTGGGTTCAAAAAATGGACTGTAATTTCCAGTGGGGGGGGGGGGGGGGGGACCCAGGAAACAGGCCTAACAATATATTTTCATAGATTCATACATTGTTACTAGGCTAATGACCTGGAATGCATTTCTAAGACTAGCCAAGTTTTCCTGAAAACGCTGTAGGTGATTTTAACTGTCCATAGGGTTGTCATGTGGCAGTCATAACTGAGCAGAAGTACAGACACGGACACTCGCAGTATACACTGATAACCATTTGTTGATAAGAATGGCTCACACCTAATTTTTTAAATGTCTGACTTCCCTGCATGTAGTGTACAAAGGTCTTCCACTTGATGTATAGAGTACTGTTCTGAAGTAGTTACTAAATTAGCTATAATGTTAGTTGTAATTGACCAATGACCTTATAGTTCCAACAGGTTTCAGTTCAGATACCACAGGCGCAGCCCATTTTGAATATTTCACTCGAGTTATGATTTTTTTTTCTTTCAGCATTCTGTTTGGTTTCTGTTTTGTCTAAGTACACACTGCATAAGGAACTGGCCTGCATCTGAAGAGCAATTGTTTTAGCTTCTCACATGAACATGAGTAGCAACTGCCGTCCTCTTTAATCTATCCAGTTTTTTTAAACACAGTCTGATGACTACGAAGCATGTTTCTAAAGCTTCATTTTCAGAATTGTGTGTAAGTCTTCTCAGTTTTAAATGGATTTGTCTAATCATCTTTGTCCTAACAGCCCAGGTCTACTGCTTTCAAGTTCTGTCAGATGTCATTGTTTTATTATTCTTTAAAAGTAAATGTTATGTCAGCAGCTCATAGTATTTTAATATATGATATAGCCTAAGCTTTAGTACAGTATTAGTTGGTTTCAAACCGTGTTACTTTGACTTTCTGTTCACTCATTGTCATGTCACTACTCTCAGCATCAACTATAGAATTCACTGGCTTTCCTTCTAGTCTAGTTTCTACCCAGAATTTTATTTTATTTTATTTATTTATTTACCAGGAAATTCCAACTGGACACAGGTCCTTTTTCAGTGGAGGCCCAGGGAGAAGAGCTCCTCAGAACAATAAATGAGCAGCAGAGTACATGAAGAACAATTGAATATACATACAATAGCAAATAATACATACTGCAGCAAACATTAGCTATACATACAATATGAAACATAGTAATGAACAGATATACCAATATCTAGCTAGGGGCTAGGAATAAAGGTAGGATGTATATACATATAGTACTAAGTAGTACAGATACTGTTCTAAACTCATACACCTAAACCTTATATACAAATATTGCACTAAACTCAAGCAGCTATAAAGCAGAAGCTCCACGTGAAGGTGGAACAAGCTAGAAGGGCTAATGGGATGGAAGGGGAAAGGAGACTGAGTGAGTAGTATATGTGGTAGTGAGAGCAAGCTAGGTGCAAGTCAGTTGGATATGTATTTGGAGTTGAGATGAAGTGAGGTAGTTAAGCATGTTATAACAGGTCTGAGAGATTGAATGAGGAGGGAAGGGAAGGGTAAAGGGTGAGCCAGAGCCTGCAGGGGAAGGAATGCAATGATCAGATGGTGTGAGGCATGGTGGCTAGGGGAGGGGAGAGGAAGGGGAGGTATAAAGGAGGGTTACTAGTCATTATTGGTGCATGGGTATAACCAGTGGCTTTTTTAAGTGATTTTTTAGTGCAGTCTTGAAGTGATTGCAAGAAGGTCAGGGTTGGTGCATGGGCATAAGCAGAGACTTTTTAGTGAGTTTTTAGTGCAGTCTTGAAGTGATTGCAAGAAGGTAGTGTGGTTATAGAGGGGGGAGATTGTTCCATAATCTGGATATGATGCAGGAGAATAATACTTCTCCCGCTGAGTTCTTGGGTTTGGTCACTACAAGAAGATTTTTGCTGCTGGGGCGTAATGGTATAGTGAAGTAGTAGGGCTGGAGAAGGTTTGAAGGGATGGGATTTTAAGAGGATGGTTTACTAACATGTGGGCAAGAGGAGAGAGAGTTGATTCAGGTGAAGAAGTTGAGGGAGTTCAAGCCAGTTAAGTTCTCTAAGTGAGATATAGTGGTGGCTGTGACTAGATGCACCAGTGGCAAACTTAGCAATTTTATTGTAGCAAGCCTTGAGCTTGTTTAGGTCTGTTTGTCTAAGGTAGGTAATTATAGGAGAGGCGTAGAGTAAAGTGAGATTAGATGGGAATTGGCAGCAGAAATTCTGGCTGTCTTGGTGAGGAATTATTTGTTTTTTGTGAACCTTTTTTATGGTAAGAGAAATGTGAGTGTCAAATCTGAGATTGTTATCAATCTCAACACCAAGTAGTTTGGTGTGTTCTGTTGGGGAGATGACGGTATTGACTTTGGCTAGAATATTATAGTGGGGGATAATTGAGTTAGAATTTGTGGGTTGGAAGATAAGGAGTTTAGTCTTGCTCAGGTTGAATAATAACTGGGCATTAGATAGCCAGTTTTCTACAGATGAAAAGGCTTCCTGTGTGATCTTGTGAAGTTCAGGTATAGTTGGGGCTGAGCAGATGAGGGTGGAGTCATCTGCATACTGTATAAGAGAAGCATGCTTGGTGGCTGTGAATAGATCACTGGTGAAGAGTGAGAATTGTAGGGGACCAAAGATGGAGCCTTGGGGAACACCGAGTGTTACAGGAGGTTGAGGAGATAAGTCATTATGCCAGACAACTGATTGGTTTCACAGCTATCTAACTGGCTGCCAACAATCAGTAGCTGATTGGGAAAAGGATAGGTTAGTGAGAACAGAGATTAGTAGTTTGTGTGAAACCATGTTAAAAACCTTGGATAGATCCAGAAATATAGCAGAGGAGAACAGGCCATTATTTTTATGATGAAGGATAGCTTAGTGAAAGACAGCAAGATGGTAGTAGTTCTGTGGCATGGCCTGAAGCCATGCTGGGTGCTGGAAAGGAGGTTATTAGCTAAGAGGTAGTCTAAGACTTGAGAATGGATACATTTCTCAAGTATCTTGGAAAGTGGAGAAAGGATGGCTATGGAGTGATAATTGTAAAGTTCAGTGGAGAAGCCACCTTTATGGAGAGGAATGATGTGGGATATTTTCCACAGTGTGGGGACATAGCTTTCTGATAAAGATGGATTAAGATAGAGATTGGATAAGCTAGGTCTTCTGCTGCTATTTTTAGATATTCAGAGAGGAAATTGTCAGCTGCAAGTTTTGTAGGCTTAAGTTTCAATAGAAGTTTTTTTTTTACCTAGGAGGTAGGTACAGATGAAAAAGAAAAGACTGTGGACAGAGTATTTGGTTTTGATATAGGGGAGGGTGGGTAGAGCGTTGTGTTGTTTAGTCAAAGACAGAATGGTTTCAGTAAAGTGTTTATTGAATGAGTCAGCAATACTGCTGGAGGAAGGGGGAGTGGTAGGTGGGGGGGGGGTGCCTACTTTACCTGAGTGGAGAATGGAGTTTATTGTGGACTAGAACTGCTTAGGGTTGTGATGTGAGGAGTTTAGAATAGATTGATATTAAGTTTTATCTTCTTTTATTTGCTTTTTGACATTGTTGCACAACTCTAGGAATGACTGTCTAGAGGATGGGGGGTTTTGTTAAGCGCTAGTGCTCCCAGGCCTTATCTCTGAATTTCATTAGTGCCCTGGTGCTTTTTTGTAGCCAAGGGGAGTACTGTGTTTTGACTCTGGCATTTCTGATGGGATCATGTGTGCTTAGGATCTTTAGGAAGGTGCTTTTGAAGAAGTGGACGGCTTCATCCAGATTGAGGTATGTTAGTGGTGTCCAATCACATTTTTGAAGGGATGAGCTAAAAGAGAGAGGGTTAACATTTACCTTATTTCAGATTTGCCTATAGATGATGAGTTTACCACAATTTAAGTGGGGTCTCAGAAGGAATGTTGGAGTGTGGTCACTGAAGCTGTCTGGTAGACAGCCTGCTAATATGAGTGAGGGTCTTTATTGACAAATATCCAGTCAAGAGTAGTACGTTTGTCAGAGTTTTTATTTATCTAGGTAGGTGACTGTACTGTATTAGTTGGGAGAAACCATGAAAGTTTAGGTGCTGGGCTGGATGACTGTTACTACAAGATAGTCAGTTGATATTAAAATCACCTAGGATTATGGTTCCTTGGGGTAGAGAATGGTAAGCCCAGTTCAGAAGGTTTTCCAGGGGTGGGATGTTTTGGTCAGGTGGGAAGTAGCATCCTATGATGTTGATTGTTTTATTTGGGTTTAGGTTGAGGTTGGCATATAGGATTTATTAATTTCCAATATGGGGGGCAGATGTGTTTAGGATCTGGATGTTGAGGTGGTGTTTAAACATTAGAGCCAAACCACCCCCTTTCTTAGATAGTCTATCTACTCAAAGAATGCTATAACCTGTTGGGAGTATTTCCTCACTTTTGATATGAGGTTTTAAGCAGGTTTCAGTCAGGATGAGAATATCAGGAGAATATAAGGCTATGTTTGCAATTAGATCATGGTTTATTAGTTATACTTCTGATATTTAGACACATGAACAGGAGGTCAGATGGCTTTCTGTTGGATGTTAGTTGTGAGAAGGAGCAGCTATTAGGCAGATTTTTAGATGAGGAGTTTTTAATGGTAGGACCAGGGTTAAGTTGGATATCACCACTGAGGGCTAATTTAGATAGGGCAGTAAACATAAGCTTTATTAATCTGGTAATTAACATGTCATATATATTTTAGGGATATTTTTGTTTGAATGTAACAGGTGATTGGTAATATGGTGGGAGTACTGGAATAGAGATTGTGATGGTATGTGTAATTAGTAGGTGGGTGATAGATAGATGTGAGAGTAAGGATGCAGTGATAATGGTGGGGTTAGTCTGTTATGGAGTTCTGGTAGGATGTAAGGTGTGCAAGAAGAGTGCAGGTAAGGAGTGTAAGCACATTAGGTAGTAGCATGACTGTGTCAGATGAGCAGTTAGATTGGAAGTGGCTGGGGTACTGTGGGCAGACAGGTTACTAGTATTATTCTGATTGGTTGCCGGCTATTGGGAGGGGTTAGTGCCTAGAATAAATCTAGATGTAGTGGGGGTGGGTGGTATTGGAGGCAGGGTGAGGCATGAAGTGAACCCAAGTGTAGCACAGGCAAACGGAGCAGGGCTTAAACTCTTCCAAGTTGTGGATCACCAGGTAAGTATCTGATGGCTTACCAGACTTATTATTCCCCAGCAGGGACATAGTTTAAGCAATAAGTACAAGACTGCCATTCAAATCTTCCAGCATTTGTTTGCATTTTCCCTATTTTATAAGCTCTTGCAGTGTGCCCACTTTATCCAAATAAATGGCATTTTTCCTGCTTTAATATACCACTTGTAGCAGTGCATACTGATAATATACATTAACGTTGCTGTATTCCTCATTCTTGACTGCAATGCATGCCTTTTACATTTCTGTTCTTGTACTTTTTCAAATGCCATGTCAGTCTGTCTTACTCATAAACTGTGTACATTTTTTTGCTGATGATGGTTCCTCTGCTAAAGCAACATTCAAAAATGTTTTTCAGATTTTAGTTTCTAACAGCAGCCTTAATACAGTTATTTACTCAATACACTGTCTGTGATATTCACCCATATGAGAAGACCATACTGCACTAACTGTGATATTCACACATTTGAAAAGACCATTCCTTCCCTAAGTGCAAAGTTACTCAAGCTGCTGGTGTTCTGTATGAAACCCCAGCTTTCGGAAAGGAATCATTTTTGCTGATCAGAGACCAACTAATGCTACAGGTTCTGCTTAACTGATTGTAATGATGTCAGCATTTGGTGTTAGCAATCTGGAATCGCTAAAAAATTAAGGAATCTGACTCCATGAATAATAATTAAGCCTAATTTTCTAGTGTTCTGACTGGTCTTTTTCCTGGGTGAAGTTGCGTCTGGTCACTTCCTTTGGATAAACTGTAAAATTCCAAGGAAGACTGATGAGTCAGTTTCAAATGATTTAAGCTGCTTTAACTTTATAATTAAGAACATTTGCAAATGTAGATATAGTCTAGTATTTGTGTCCATTTTCATTTGAGATGATGGGCATTGATGTACAGTGTTTTCTTAGAGAGTTACACAATGTCAAATGTAGTGTTTGATCCTTGTCTTCTTGATTTTTTTCATCTCTGCTGTATTACTATTAAACTTTCATTTCAGAACTGAGAATTGGAAACTGCAACCAACCAATGTTAATAACAAGAGAAAGGTTTTACCAATGAAAGATTTCTGTTTCTAGGAGTCTTCATGCAAGTTAACCTGTCCACTTAAAAACTTATCTGCTAATCAGTGAACAATATGATCCAAACATTTTATCCATTGTATTATTTTTTAACATGCAAGTTAATAATTTTAATTCATATGTCTTAAGCAAAGAAGACTGTGGAAAGCTGACTTCATTCACCTGGTAAGTCAGCTAGCTTTTGAAGGACTTGAGTCTCTTATAAGTACATTTGATTGCTCAGATTCCTTATAGACAGTACAGATACACATATGGCAGTAGCAATGTATACAGTTATAGACTATACTGTATCAAGGAGACATGCAGCAGCATTCCTAAAACCATTCAGCACTGTGCACAAGAGGCAATGGGAACTATGCTCAGGACAGGCTAAAATGCAGTTCAAACTCATATTTACATTGCTTTGCTGAACTTCATGGATGTAAGTTTTGTTTGTGTCCAGTGAGCTTACCTGCTAAAAAAATGTATCTGGGACCTAATAGCCTTACCTACAAATCACATGCAGAGATTGCAAAGATATTGGAAAGATAAAGAAGTGTTAAGTAAAAACATCACATTGTCGGTATAAGTAACACATAGGACTTTCATTTAATTTAAAAGTGGTGTGTAACTATTAAAGCCAGCTGTATAGCAGAGAGTTATAAAACCCTGACAATAATCCAGGAGACATGAGCTAGATCAGAGCTTTGGGTACCCAGTAGAGTTGCCGGGGGGAGGACAGATATTACATGGCTTTGTCTGCTTACATCTCTTTTAAAGGAGGGATGGGGTAAGGTGAATGCATGGGTGAGCTATTGCTTAGACTCTGGTAGAGACTAGAGTCAAAATAGTAGCCAGGTCAGACTTACTGGTGGATCTGGTGGCCTTCCACCTCTAGAACCTAGGCTGGGTTGCTTCTACTGGTCACTCCTCATTGTAGGCAGAATGACATATGTGACACCACCATGTATAGTGTAAGAACATTACCATAAGCCATAAACCCTATCTCTGTGAGTGTCTAGCAGCTCCTTGGACCCACACCGTCTTCTTGTTCAACTCTTTTCATTAGCCTAGGTCACAGAGAATACCCTCTTAGAAACATTAGACCTGATCTTATGAGTTCTGAGACTTTGAAAAATAAATTATGATTCAAATAAACAACATCATATTCCAAAAGTTGCTTTGCTGTTTCATCTTAAAAGTATTTTTGCAGGGTGCCATCCTCTGATCTGGAGAGGTTGTGCTTCCTACACATATGCTACTTCTGTAAACTCTGAGACTGCTGTACATTAGAGTAGGGGGAATATGTCAAGGTACCACAAAAATAGCATTAATATGTTCCCTTTAATGTGCACTTTCAGTTCCACTAAACTTAGGATTGCACTTACAGTCCTCAGAATTCCAACAGGCACCCTTCAATGTCACACATTAAGAGTTAAAGGTAACTCTTCCACACAAAATAATGCTATGACTGGTGTCACTCAAGGCTGTGTTATAGTCCCCCTCCTCTTTTGAACCTACTTTTCTCATGTTAAGATAGAAGTCATTGGGCTATGGCTAACTAAGCTTTTTGAAGACTACAAACTGGGGGCTGCTGCATATTCCACTACTATTACTCATGCTGCAACAAGGGGGGGGGGGGCTTCATCATGCTAATTCCCATGCAGTAATCATGGGCTCAAGCTTACTAATAAATAATATAGTATGGTTTTATTTGGGAAGCTATATTCTACTAGTTCATACCATATTAATATACAAAATCAAAATGATCATCAGAGATCTGTCTGCCTTCATCAACACTGAACTGTCCTTTCACAACCATATTACAGTCATAGCTAGGAAATTATTTTGGCTGGAGTAGTTAAATTTCAAAGACATTTTCTCTAGAAATAAAGATATCATAATTCCTTTATCTATATTTATCATTAGACCTATCACCGAATAAAGTGTTACCTTTTTCATGTATCATTTCAAACATCTTGTCAAACAAGAAAGGCTCCACAGATTCCTAACCAAGATGTCTCATATGTCACACCATGAAAAACTTGCCATTTGGTCTCCATCTGTGAAAGACCTGCAGAATCATGAATACTCATACCAAAGGCTTTAACCTTTATTTATACAAAAATAGGATCTTCTAGCATAATAGATTTCTAACCCAAGTTATCCCCTACTTATAGAACAGATTTTCTCCTTATGTCAAACAAAACATCACATTTACTACCTTTAAGACCAGATGGGTTTGATGACTAGATGGGTATTTATAAATTCAGCTCTGAGATACATAGCATGGCTGTCCTTGGTAAGGGTATCTTATACTTCTTAAGTATATTGGGCTTACACTGGTAAAGCTTTTCAATGGTCAGCTGGACTGCATGCCTTGTATATTTTTATGAACCTAGAAATCTATGAGTTTTATTTTTCTAGAACAGATTCAGGAGAATTTTCAGCCTATTCCTAGCAGTAATGTCCCAAACAGAATATAGAAGTTTGTGGCGGTAGACAAAATAGGAGTTTACACATGGAAATGTGCATGCAATGCTATGAATGCATTAAAAGCTACCATATCTGGAATAATACAGAGAAAAGTGGCATAGCTCAGAACAGTTTTACAATGAGGTTATGAGAGCCAACCATTTAATGCTTCAGTGACATAATTTCTTGTATGTTCAACTAGCAGATGGTATTACTGTTGATTTAGACAAGAACAGTAAAATAGGCCTTTATTCAAGAAATGTTTATACCTCATATTTCTCAGTATTAGAAGACTTATATTGCAAATAAAAAAATAAGAAAGCAGCTTCTGAACAGCTTCATCAACAAAAGCAATGCAGAAGGAAGCAAGGCAGTTTCAATTCCAGTTTAACAGGAAAAGGATTGATAAACCTGAAGATCTTCAGAATGACTGGTACCTCCCTTTTATCCACTCTCTTCAAATAAATCAAGGATGCAAATTTCAGTGTTTTTTATTTGGTTTTACAAACAACTGCACATGTTAATACAACAGAATTTCTTCAGGAACTTGTATATTATTACAGAAACATCCTCATATCAGGAACATCAGAGTCTTATGATTAATTGATGATTTTGCTAATAAAGGAAACATTGCAAAACTACATTCTCATGAAAAACGTCAAGACCTTTTCTCCACATTGTTTTGAGTTCCAGAAATAGACAACATCCTGAGATCAGTTATAGAGAGATCAAATCTAAATAAGTTGATAAATCAAAATCATTTAGGATGGAAACTTTGAAGACAATTTTCATTCACAGAGCAGAACTCCTACATCACATATTGATATTTACCTCCATATTTCAGTGATATCCTCTCCCAAAAACACAAAATCAGATAAGAGATAACTCAGCATCATTTGCAGTTTCAGTTTTTAGTCCAGACATTTGGATTGTTCACAACCCCTAGAGTTTTTATCATTAGCTTCATTATTGGCACACCCTAGAAATCAAAGCATACCCTTTTTCTCTTTAAGTGCTATTTGATCATGAAAAAAAGAAGAGAACTGTTGACTTGGCATATATAACAGACACACAGACAGAAAAATTCATCCAGTTTCTGGAAATAACAGTAAATTCTAAAATGTCAATCCTGACTCCTTAAAGCATCAATAAATTTTCTAGGGCATTCAGAGTTCTACATTCAGGATTTAGATTTTCTGAATGTTTCCTCTTCAGAACAAACAGAAATTCAAACACTCCTGACAGAAGTTTCTCAGCAAAAAGTTATCACAGCATGACAGTTTCTAAGAACACTGGAGTACATCTTTGTACATTCATCTGACCCCTCAATTTAAGACTTCTTATGAGGAAAAAAATGACATCTTAAAAGTTTAGAGAATCCGTCTACAGATCCACTAGATACTATTTCTGTTTTTCATAGATGAAGATGAAATTCCTATGGCAGACAAAGCACGTTTATCCTTTGATATGCTACTACTTTCCCCATCTGAAATCCAACATTAAGAATAGACTGTGCTCAGGGAGGCCACTTCAGCAACCTTATTAGAGCAGAGTAACTGGAGTCAACAGTAAAAGACCTCCACACATCAGCCTGAAGGTGACGAAAATGCTACAAAGGACTCTGGCAACCTTTCATGACAAGTTTCAGCCTAGGTAACTCAAATTCTAAGAAGACAATAGTACAGTAATATGGTATGTAGGCAAGCAAGGAAGAACCAGATCCCTACACCTCTGAAAAGAGGCAGTGAGATCTGAGAAAGGGCATTACAACTCAACTGCCATTTTTTCACCAGTTCATGTTCGAATCAGTAAGCAGATGCCGTAAGCCCTAAGCAGGAAAATAACTTTGGGACCTGAAGGTAACTATTTCCACACATTTTTCAACATACTATAGTAATGTGAGTTTCCTAGAAGTGAACCTGTTTGTCACACATAAAAACAAGTCAAGACAGACTCCTCTGTGTTCTCATTCCTTACAAGACAGTTTGAAAGACAGGTGTTTCTCTGTCACATGGACACAAACCTTAATGTATGCTCTCCCTCCATTTTCTGTGATTCAGAAGGGTGCTTAAGGCAAAACAAGACAAGGACAGTCTAATTCTAATATGTCTCTTATGGCTAAGACAACCATGGGATTTCCTGCTAATTAGTTTGTTCAGTCTTCCACTGTGGATATTATTTCTATACAAGCTTTTGCTGACATAGTAGCAAGGCAACATGCTGCTTCCCAGTTTCAAAACTCTGAATCTCTCATCCTGAAGGTTAGAGTTTTAATTACTAGTAACAATTACTTTTTATATGAGTTTTAAGTAACTTACTGGAAGCAAAGCAATCAAATACAAGAAAAAGTTACATTGACAAATAGAAGAGATTTATTTTCTGGAATATGTCACAAGGACTAGATACCTTGCATTTTTCCATACCAGGTGTATAAACTTGTCTTCGTATCTCTCAACTGTCCAGATTTTTGTAGAATGTTTTGATTTTTGCCTCATATTTGTTGGTATGTTCTTTATAAAATTTGTGGATTTTTGGATTTCTGGAAAGTCATTGAAGATTAATGTCAATCTATAATGACATACATTTGAGATTCAGACTCCATATCCTTCAGAAAATGCATGCTAACACAAATCCTTAAGATTTATTGCTCTTATAAACTTAGAAACACATTTCTAAGTTTATAAGAGCAATGTTTAAAATCTGTCCCTATTTTTGGGCCTTTATTCCTCCATTATTTAAGGATTTGTCTAGATTTCTTGTACTAGGAGGTTGAGAGCTGTGATTGTCTTCATTAGTGAAAGTTCATGACTCAATAATATCTTCCTGTCTAGCAAATTTGTCAGACATTTGTTAGGGCATCCCTAAAAATAATTCTTCACTTAAGACCACCAAGATGACATGTATCTGTTTCTATGTACTTGAACTTTATGCTTAATGAACTGACTCTGTCTGCCATTGAATCAGCACTAACTTGCCTTTGAACCAGCAGGTACAATGGAGTTAAAAGTCTGTATGTAAAATCAGTCACTCTCAAAACTAGTCAGTTATTCTACAAAGAAGAAAAAAATCAAAATGGAACATGCTAGGAGTATAATGACTACAATATACTTAATTCCCAGGCTTTCAGATGCCTCTGACTGTTTCACTAATTTGCCTTGTAATAAAATAACTAAATCTGTCTCAGGTCATGCTTTTAAATGCCATCACTTTGTCGTGTTAAAATCTATACACTGAAACGTATGGAACTTTTTGGCCTGTTACTTTTGTGCTGGCTTACTCTATTCCCTCTCACCATTACTGTAAATATATTTATTGTATTTTTTTAACCAGGAAAGTCTACTGTGCCTAGGTGAGCATATTTTCAGTAGAGGCCCGGGGAGGAAAGCTCCACATACATTAATAGTACATACAAGAAATACACAGTACAGAGTATATACAGTCTCAATGCATAGAAATAATATAAACACAGCAGTACAACTTATTTACAAACATTACACATCTATATTGTGTACAATTGAATCATTGCAAATGGAGTTATTCAGCTAGAGTAGCAGTTTTGATTGTTAATTGTTGGATTTTTCTAGGCATTAACAGTTGAAATTTAGCAAGACAGTGACAGCTCATGAGAAGTAATATTGTAGAGGGTTATTGTAGTGGTATTAGGTTTTAGGAGATGCTATTTTGGCACAAGTACATTACCAGAGAGAAGAGAGGTGTTTTCTGAGGGACTTCTTAAAGAGGCAGGATTACTGATTGTTCTGATTGAAGGTAGGAGGGCATTCCATAGCTTTGAGACAGTAAAAGAGTACAGCATTTGACCAGCTGTAAGATTTGTTTTTTCAACCTTTAGCATCATTTTGTTTTCAGATCTTAGAGGCCTGTTAGGGTGGCATGTAGACCATAAAGAGGAGAGGGAGGGGCAAGTTGAAGGTTTGTATATGAGTTTATGTCCATTAGTTAATTGTGAATAAGTGAGGTAGTGTGGCATTTTGAGACAGTTTAGCTGATGTAGAGATAAGCAGTGGTGGGATGAGTTTTTTGAATTTGTTACAAATTTAGCAGTCTTATTGTAACATGAGTCAAGTTTGGTTTTCGGTGAGGACTGGGGCACCATATAGTAGAAATGGTAGCAGAAAGTAAGGGGCTAGAGCTTGTTTTTGCAGTAAAATTAAGGTAGTACTTGTGTCTATAGAGGGTATCTAGTTTTTGATGTGTTTTTTTGATGTTGCTGTGGATATGGAGGTCGAATGTTAAATTTTCATCAATGATGACCCCTAGTAGTTTAGTACTTGGAACAACTTCAGTGAAAGTATTATTATGGGACTGGACAGAAAAAACATTCTTGTTCAGAGGGGTAGTTTTTTGGGGGGATATTAGAAGTTTAGTTTTATTGGGATTTAGAGAGAGGTGGTTGTTTTACATCCAAGTTTTGGTTAAAGTGAAAGCACTTTGGGAAAGAAGTTGTAACTCAGATATGGATATGATTGTAGAATCATCTGCATATTGGATAACTGTGCCATGGGTAAGAGTGTATGGAAGTTGTTAATGAATATACTGAATAGGAGAGGACCTAGTGTAGATCCTTGAGGTACACCTGTAGTTGTGCTGAGAAAAGGTGAGGAGTGTTGCCATTTGCTGGATTGTTGCCTATTGATGAGATAGTCTGAGAACCAGTTTAAAGTTGTGGTGAGAGACCTAAGTTGGTGAGTTCTGTGAGCAGAAGGGGATGTGAAATCATGTCAAAGGCCTTAGAGAGGTTAAAGAAGAGTGAGGAGACTAATCACTAGTCATTTTGCCTGATTGTGTAGCCATTTATATTAAATGAGGTTGTAAGGACTTTTATTTTTTTGCCAGATTTTCCAAGTTTTATCCCTAGCAGACATAATCTGCTTTGTGTGTTTGGTAAGCCAGCTGGTCTGTTTAGCCTTTACTCTTTTTAGGTGAGGTGGGGCTAAACTGTTTAAGATCCTAAGAAATGTTGAACTGAAGAATTCAACAGAATCACTGAGAGGGAGATTTGCAGGATTTCATTAAAGGTGTTAGGGGAGAAGTGAGATAAATCTCTGGTTTACTTAATTTGGCGTGTGCTTAGAATTGAGGTGGTCTTGTGTATCATAAAGGCTGGTATCCAATTCAGAATTGAGCCACTGTCTGTTTTATTGTTGGGCCTGGTTATATCAGTTATTAGCTGTGTATAGCTATATAGGTTATTGCTGGTGGAAGGGTCCTGGTTAGTAATATCAAGTCAGTTAATGTTAATGTCCCCTAGGATGATAGTTTCATTTTTAATGTTATTAGTTGACCAGGCAAGAATGTCTTCAAGTATAGGAACGTTGTTGCCTGGAAGGATGTACATGATTATGATACAAAGGTTTTTACAGTTATTCAGTTTTAGAAAGGATACTAGTATCTCTGCTGTTGAGAATTGTGGGACAGGTTTTGTGTATTGAACTACAGTGAAGGTATTTGGGTATACTAAGGCGATACTGCCTCCTTTTTTTCTGTGGTCTATCTATTCTAAGGCAGTTGTATTTGGGGAGTAGGAATTTGACACTATTGATATAGGGTGTTAGCAGAGTCTTAGTAATTTCAGTGAAGTCGGGTTTATTTCTGTATAACCGGACATGTAGATGTGGGGTTTTGTTTCTAATGCTTTGGAAATTGATGGTTAAGTTTAGGGATTTTAATGAGGTTGTGGGATTATACCAGGCTGGAGGGGGACCAGTGTTTGGATGTACATCACTGCACTGACTTAGGTTGCAGTGGGTGGGAAGATTTACTAGTTGCAGTTTCTTTTTAATATTGAGGTGATGGTTTATAGCTGAGTTGGTGTCATGGTGGTTTTACAGGGAGAGAATGTTTTTGTTTGGTTTGTAAAATTAAGTCAGTGCCGTATAAAGTAGGACCTGCTGGGGAGAGATTGTATAAGTATGGTTTTTGTAGAAGTTGGTTTGTAAGGTATATGGGTTGTATGATATGATGGTAATTGTAAAAGAAGATAGAGGTATAGAGAGAGCATAAATAGAATAGTATTGGAGGTGAGAGACATTTTATAGAGGTGCGGGTGCTTCTGTGTGTGAGTAAGATGTTGTTTGTATGACTAATACAGTTGTGGAGATATATATAAGGTGAATAGGACTGATGTTGTTATAGGTAAGTGTGGGAAGGATACGTTGAGTATTAAGTAGAGACAGAGAGATAGGATAATAGGTGATAGGATATAGGAACTATGTGAGGTGGAAGGAAGTAATATGAGAGTAGGGTAGATAAAATGTAGAATATTAAGGATTAGGAGGACTAGAGAGTAGAATGGAGAGGTATATGAGAGGTGCACTTATTGTAGATGAGGTAGTAGGGTTAGGAGTTGGTGGGTGGAGTAATGTAGGTTAGGAGGCTGTAATAGAGAGAGGAGGTTGGATAGCAGGTGGAGAGGGTTTATAATTGGTGGGAAGGGTTAGCAGGTCAGGAGAATGTAATAGGAGGAGGGGGTGACACTAGGTATAAAGGAAATTGATGTGGGGGTGGGTGGGAATGGGGTAGGGTATAGGAGTGGAGTGCGCCTGAGCGTAATGAGGGCAAATGGAGTGGGTTGGAGCAAAAGCAGCAGAATTACTGAGACCAAGAAAAACAATCAGAGAAAGCTACTGGTAAGTGGGGGGGTCATGTAAACACTTATAAGTAACAGGGTTGGAAGTCAGGGAAGTTACAGGACTACTGCAAAGTGGGTTTGATTGTGTGCTTACAGCATGAATTACAAGCTGCAACTAAGAAAACAATATAGACATGCAATTAAATAGGTTCCTGGAAGTTATTAACTGGTTCTGTGTTTGTCTGGGTTGGAGAGGCGTGTACTGGAGAGGTTGAGGAACAGAGTGTTGTGTCTTGACTGGTATGTTACAGTGATTGATTGCTGGAAAAAAAGACAGCAAAAATTTGGTGAATATGCTGGGTACTGATATGGGAGAATAAAGGGTATTCAAAGTAGTTGTCTGAGAATATAAGGTTGAGAGATGGAAAGATAGAGAGAGATGACAACAAATGAATATAGGGCTAGGAGATGGAAGGAGACAGAGTGAGAGAGAGGAAACAGCAGAAGAGGAGAGAGGGTTAACCACAGGTGAAAAGCAGTTAGGAGAGGTGTTAGTAAGCTAAAAGCAGCGATAGTCTGGTATTAAAACTTTCTGACCTATAAGAGAAAAATACAGCACATTACAGAGCAGATAGGGGAAGATATATAACTAGTGCTGCACTTAAACAATCAAATGTCCATGCTATAGCCAAGTATATATGCCATAGCACACAGTTATTTAGCCCAGTAAACAGGTATTCACAATTCAGCAATTGCACTTAACAAAAGACTTATGCAACTTTAAATGCAGATATATACTATCCAGCTTTGTCACTTATGCCAGTTATACAGCTCTATTAGCAGGTATTTTCAACTTTCAATGCCTTATGTAGCAAGATAGCAAAAGTTCCAGCCCGGAATATATACCATGTAAAACAGGATATATTGCAGGAATATAGGCATTCATAACATAAGTGTCTAATATTTCAGGCAGGATATATAGTTAAGAAACATATTCACTAAATTCAAAATATACACAGAGAGCACATATCACATAGCATGCTGGTGAAGCTTGTTAGAAAAAGCACAAGTCCTTCTCTTATTACAATGCTAACCCTATCTTACTTAGCCGTTAAACAGACAGAACGTAAAACAAATGAGACAGACTGGGTTAATGCACTGCATCCATAGTAGAGAAATGGACAGTTATGGTCCAGTAACCCTATGTCTGTGTGCAAGAAATAAAAAGGAAACTAAGCTAAAAATCTATCTCTAAATTGCTAAAACTAAGCTAAAATCTAACTCTAAATTGCACTGCAGGACAATGGGCACTGTAAAAGGAGTCACAAATACAATCTGAGTCACAAAACCACTGTAAAAGCAGTCACAAATACCCTAGGTCTGTGAGCAAAAAAAAAAAAAATAGAAAATAGAATTTGAAAAAATCTGTTAAATCAAGCAATAATGCCTGACAAAGTAGGCATTGTCAGTGAATTAATTTTCACCCAAGAGTGCTGTGAGACCTGATGCTGCAGAAAGAGGGCCTTATCCCTAGCAGGACATTACTTCCCTGAAAATGACAACTCTTGAGGACATTATTCTGCTTGGAGAATAGGCTACTTCTTAAATTGTTTTGTATTTTTTATTATTACATACTTCCAATGCCTATAGTTTCAAACTTGCAGCAGCACATGTAATTGTTGTTGGAGGAACTATTTTACATCCAAATGTTTGTAAGCATTTAATATCCACACACACACCCCCAATGATTATAGACACTTTGTTGACTGAATACACCTCAGATGTCTTATTGCTATCGAATGAAAAATTAATCATACAGTGCAAGCCATTGTAGCCCACCCCATGCCTTTTAACTGTTACTGATTATGCAGACCATCACTTATTTTGCTGCATAGTTTTGCTCTACCCTTGTAGAATGTTTGATTTGATGATAAATCACTGAGAATTACAGTTAGTCAATAACAACAGGCAGTTTCATATGTCTTATTGTTTAGACAATATGTGATGATGGGCTGCCTGTTGCAGCTGAAGGAAGAGATATGCACTGTCTCTCTCTCACTGTCATTCTTCTGTTTCTGTCTCACACACACACACACACACACATACACACAGACTTATGTACACTTGTACATATTGATCTTTTATGTCATGCAGACTTTATTTACAGCTACATTGCTGATATATGTTTATGACTTCTGTTCAGTGTTCATGCTTTATGATGGTTGTTCACTATTTTGTCTTGAATTGCATACCTTGCTTGTTGTCTGTTTGAATATCTATTGATTACACTTATCAGCCCCACCTTTCAGTTTCTAGTACTACAGAGAGTAGAGCATCCCCCTCATTTCATTGATTCACTTCCCTATGGTGAATTTAAGCAAATGTGTATCAATACATCTGATGTAAATTTATGAAGTTATTTTATTTCCGAGGCTGAACAAAGACTTTGCCTTACAGATACTCAAAGGAGGTATTGCATCGAGCTAGGTTTAAGACTGAGGGTGGAGCCGGTTGTATGGTAAATATTAAAAGTAGGCTTGGGTATCAATCCAAGCATTCAAGGCAGAAGGAGGGTAGTGAAAACCTTTTTTATGTCAGCAGGTATAGCCCCTTTTCTGAAAGCTTGAGGAAGGTGGTAATAGATTTATGGCCCAATTTTGGGTAAAATTTTAGTAATTTGAAGGAATTACTTAATAGATAAATGGCTGTGAAAGATATTCCTTTCAAGGTAGTGGGTTCATTTCCTTGTGGTAATTGTAGTGTGTGCAACAGGATTTGAAATGTTTCTGGTTTGTTTATTAATAATCATAGGTATATGGCTAAAAAGAAATTTAATTGCAAATGCTGTGGGGTTGTCTATATTCTGGGTTGTGGGTGTGATGTGGTGAAGTGGTACATAGGGCAAACAAACATGATGGTGAAAACCCATATTTTAGAACATTTAGCAGACATTAGAAATGGAAAAAGGGAAAGTCCAGTTGCCCAACACTTTCATTCTGAGCATTTATGGGATGGAGCTTTCTTGTTTTTCAGTGTTTTGGCACAACCTTTAGGGGAGGGAGGGGATTTTCAAAAAAAATTAAATCAACTTAAGACTACTTTTATTTTTAACTATGGTACCCTTTTTCCCAGGGGTCTTAACCAAGAAGTTTTGTTGAATTTTTGAATAAAGTTGACAGTTTAAGTGTGTGGGTTGTTGTTGTTGGTGGTGGTGGTGGGAGGGGGGTGATGGTGATGAAAATTGATTGTGGTTGGCAGCACTCATCTGTTGTTTTTAAATGTTTCTTCTTAATGTTATAAATGATGCAGGATAATTGTTTAATTGTTTGATGAAGTGATTTCATTATGATGCATCTATTTAAGGATTTGTAGTTTTGTAGTTCACTATCCCTTGAAAGCGAAAGGCCGAGGTACCAGGAGAATAAATACTTTTGTTATTAGTTCTATTGGCTTCATAAGTTTTTTTTTTTTTATGTTTATTAGTTTTTTATGGTGCAATTGTTATGTCTTTATAATAACTAACCCTGAACCGACTTTACCCGCCTGACTTAAATGGATGGTCAGCTATATTAGTGAATAGCCTTTCATAATTTTAATTGGTAACTCTCTCTCTTTTTCTCTGTCATGTATGGACAGGTCAATCTAGGTGTCACTCAAGATTTTGTCCGAGGTCTTCTGCTTTTCTTTCTTTTCATTAATGCCTTCTGGATTACACTTATTGGCATCCCCACCATATTCTCTGCTGAATAAATAGTTCTGTTTTTTTTTGATTCCCAGCTAACATTGGTTCAACACTTGAATCCTACCTCAACATATGGATATGTGTCACAAAGAATACCACTCTTAAGGCATCATCTTCTTCTGCACATAAAGCAAAGCATTTATTTTACACAATTCAAACACAATCAAGATAAATGGATGGGTAACCACAAATTCACCCCTGCTTTAGCACCCTTGTCCCTCATGGATAGGGGCAACATGTAAATGTTCTGCTTATCTCTGGGTTATTTGTACTTAAAACATAAGGGCTAATGGGACTGGATAGTTAGGCTTTTAAAGATCCTCACAGATCAATAGCCTAGCAAGTACCTATGAACCTGTAGGACTATTCATTCATGGAGTGAATCCTTAAGACTGTCAGTAAATGTCCAAATGGCCAAAACAACAATTTTTTTACAACAAATGTTTTTTTGCAGATTCCTTAGAGAGTAACCTAGCCATTGGGAGGCTTGGGGTTGCCTTCATTTTGTAAAGTAATTAAAATATTTAGGTTTCAGGCTTCATCAAAGAATCTCACTTTTTCAGCTGCACTTCTCCAGTCTCATTCTCATAAGCATAGGTCTCTTGCCCAATATCATCTGTTAACTCCCCAAGCAAAGTCCGTCAGTGCCAAAGGTGTGTCTGTTTCAGTCTTAAATAGTAATTTCCAGTAGTGACTTCAGATTCCCTTATCTGTTACAAGAGGTTTTAATTTCTACTAAGCAAAAGCTACAGGTTTATGGTTCAGTCATGGCACCTCAAACATCACAGTACAACTGTCACTAAAGCAGATTCTTTACCTGTTGCACAAAGTGATTGCAATAACTGCTTCCTTATTAAACTACACAGCTATGCATGTTAGATGCTTTCCCATGCTTAGGTCAATCCCCCAAATTAAACCTTTGCCAACAGCCAACTCAGTCCACTCCTCTCCCTCCGAATTACTCCTTAGGATGTTTTATGAAAGCAGTGTGGAACTCACCCCACCCACTGAATATCATGTCCTTACCAACATTCCACCAAATGAAGTCCAAGTTGTTCAAAATCCACCTCAGAAACACAGTATGTATCTATTTGAACATACAACATACTGCTGCTCATCTCATGTCAGCTCAGATAAGCATGGCATGCTGATTCTTTCTACATGGGAATCTCCCTGACTAAGCCTTCCTGCAATGTCAATTTAACTATCTTTGTGTATTTGTACCATTAGAACAATGCATCGTCATGGGCGGGTCTGTCCTTCTGAACTTTATATTACCTTTTCACTGTAACGTTTGCAGCTTACATCTCTGTAAATGCTATAGTATATTTCTATTATTGTCCTGATATTTTATGTAACAAGGTCATGGTTGAAAAGGGACCATGGGTCCAATCAATAAACTGTAATTAAAATAAAAACAAATTCTGTGTAGGATTGACAGACCTAAGCACCATATTGATGATGGCACTGTCCTTTCTCTAAAAATAAAAATTACTTCAGTCTCAGTTACTTGCCTCCTTTATAAAAGTACCAGACAATCATTTATTTATTTATCGGGAAAGTCCGACTGGGCCAGAAGCCCATTTTCAGTGGAGGCCCGGGAAGAAAAGCTCCACAGAAATACAAGCAATATACAATAATTAGATAGTACAACAGTATACATACAGTAAAATGCAGAACACATATCTTCTAGTTAGTTCTATACAAAGTAATATTCAATACAGTTTTCTAGTAGATACAAGCGCAAAAAGAAAAACACAAGTATTTCAGTGAAGATCACTGTGAGAAAAAATGAAGTTAGTAGTGTGTACATATTAAATAATAATTATGACCAAATGAGATTTCCTTTACATATATTTATTTTTGAGTAGTAATAAACACTGAGGAAAGGGAGAAAATGAGATAAGGAATGGACAGAGTGTTGAAAGAGTTATAGATATCGTGTCAGTCAGGTTTGTGCAGCTACAATGCCAGTTATTGGATAGATGTTCAAATAGTAGTTATTTAAAACTGGTAGATTCAGGTGTGTTTTGGAGGGTGTGAGGTAGAGAGTTCCATAATTTGGCTATCTGATTTGAGAATAGGGCCTCACCATGAGTGTTGTTAGCTTTGTTTACTGTGAGAATGTTTCTGTCTGCAGATCTTAGACTTCATGGGCATGAGTAGGAAACAAGTTCCTCGAGGGATGCGCAAAATGTCAGGATGGAAGATGATATGTGTGAATTTAAGTTGGTGGGTTTGATGGGGAAGGTTGGCTGCAAAACTGGCTATTTTGTTGTAGCAAGTTTCCAATTTGGTTAAGTTTGATTTATTTTAAGTTGGTAAAGAGGGGGAAAGCATATAGGAGTGTAGAGAGGAGGAAGGTTCTGGATATGCCTAGTCTGGTATTGTCAGTGAGGAATGGCTTGCTTCTGTACAGTGAGTCAAGTTTAATGTGAACTTTCTTAATTGTGGTGGCTATGTGTTGTTCAAATCTGAGTTTGTTGTCAATTGTCATTCCAAGGAGTTTTGCATGCTCAACTGGTTGGATGACTGTGTTGTTTGCTGAGAGACTAGTGAAAGGAGGGGTGGTCAGTGATTGTTTGCTACTGGTAAATAGCATTAACTGTGTCTTTTTGGGGTTGAGGATTAGTTGTAATTTACTTAGATATGTTTCTATATCATTAAAAGCTTTTTGGGCTACTATTTGGAGGTCTGGTAAGGTATCTGCTGAGCAGATTAAAGTTGAATTGTCTGCATACTGAACTACTTTAGTGTGTGTTGTGGATGAGGCTAGATCATTAGAGAAGATGGTGAAAAGAAGGGGTCCTAATATAGACCCTTGGGGAACTCCAACCGAGACAGGCAGAAGTGGTAGGAGTTTGGAATTCCATCGTACTGCTTGTTGTCTGTTAGGAAGATAGCTTAGGAACCAGGAGAGGGAAGTCTTTGATAGGTTTAGTGAGGCAAGAGTACTAAGGAGTTTCTGATGGGAAATAGTCTCAAACGCTTTTGACATGCCGAAGAAGATTGATGCTACTTGCTGGTTTGAATTTCTCAGCTGGTTGATGGTGTTAGAGAAATTAATTAGGGCTGTGGTGGTGCTGTGATTTGGTCTGAAACCATGTTGGGAGGGACAGATAAAGTTGTGAGATAACAGGTATTGTAGTAATTGAGTGTGGATACATTTTTCCAGAATTTTGACACAGGGAGAAGGGATGGCTATGGGTCTATAATTATTTAATTCTGTTGATGTTCCTCCTTTATGCAGAGGGGTGATATAGGACATTTTCCATAATTTTGGGACATATTGTTCTGTTAGAGACCCATTTACCAGAATGGAGATAGGCAGAGTTATGGCATCAGCTGACAGTTTGAGGTACTCATCGGGGAGTTGGTCAGCTGCTAAGGAAGGTTTCATTTTTTTCAGCATTGTTCTTATGGTGCTAGTTGGGACAGGTTTGAGGTCAGAAAAGTTGTTGTTAGTGTCCACATTAGGTGTAAGAGACAGAGGAGTGGGATTGTTCCCTGTAACTAAGGAGAGGATGGTGTTTATAAAGTAGGTGTTGATTTGTGATGCAATACTCACTCATGATCCCAAATAGTTCATTACTCAAATGATATTTGGTGGCCCTACAAGACTTTGCCTCACCTCCATATATATTCCCCCCTACCTATGCATATAAGTCCCTATTTTCCCTTTTCCATTTCATAAAATATTGAAATCATTCAACAAATTGCTTTCTCCCTAGAGATGTTAATCTTGCTTTCCTTTTGAATTCCTAAGCTGGTATACTGAAGCCCTCACTGATTTTGGTCTACATGATCCTGACTATATTGTTGCCTCTACTTTTATACCTTTGTCAGATTCTTAAGAGATCATAATGCTGTAGTCACTAACAGGTGTATTAAGTATGTTAATCCCTCCCGTTACAATAGTTACTAATGGCACTTTCCCTCTCTCTGAAGAGACACCTTTCAAGCAAGCTGTTGTCTTACAAAATGGCCCTCACTCTCTTCTCACAGTGATATAAAATGTCTTAAGCTTCTCAGTGCAAACCTTTCTTGGAATTCAGAATGCTGTCTTCCCCTTAATAATCCATAAAACCCAAGGATATAACTGCCCCTTCTTCTCCTACTCCTGAAAATCTCACTTGAAGCACTGGGGCATTTATTGGTCAAAATGGAAATGAACCAGTTCTTCTCCCACACATTACCATCCATAATGCATGCTATATTTTGGGCAAATCCAAGAACTTCCACATCCACACAGGGTAATATGCTACTTTTAATTGTCCTAAACTGTTCTGAGAAGAAGTATTTATTGTCTAGGCAACTCGTCTTCACTATCAAATTACCACTCTAATATCTCCACATTTGAAAAATTTCATTTATGCTATTTGCTCCTCCTTCTTTGAACCCTTAATTCCTCTCCACTTCCTCCACTCCTCTTCAAATTCTTCCCCCCACCCAACTATTCATTTCTTTTCTATGTCACCTTTCTTTTTCCTATCGTAATTCCCACTGACTCTTTTAAATGCCTGTAGTGGAGGCTGATGGGATATATACTTCATCTTGCAAAAAAAAAAAAAAAAAAAAATCACTGAATTGCTAATGATGTTAGGTGTAGCCTTAAAAATCTTCTCGTTAAACATTCAGAATTATTTCTCACCTTCATCCCTCTTTTCTAAAACTAGAACATCCTTCATAACTCACTATTAAATCTAGTCTGCTACATTTTCAAACTTCCCCTCACAACTGCTGAAAAATAACATCCAAACCAAGGAGTAAAAAAGTCACACAGACAAACCATTCAGTAAAACCTGCAAGAAATACCCAGCCAAGTTAATGTTTCTAAAGTATAGCCAAAGAGTCCACTTATGCTTTACCAACAAGGTTAGGAAATGACCAAAACATGGCATGCCTACAGCTAGTAGTTTTATTGGCCTGAATATACCCATAAAGACTTAAAGAATAAAAAGTAAAGAGTCATGGGCATTCAGAATCCAGGTAGCGAAAACACTGGTATATCCTTAAGGGGTCATTTGTATATCTTCCGTGGGCCTCCAATGAGGAGGTTTAAGGCATAACACATTGAAGACTTTAGTTTGTCTGGGTGTTTCTTGCAGCTTTTTACTGAATGGTTTGTCTTTATAACCTTCTTATCTGTGGGTTAGGATGTTATTTGGGATATTCTTCAGACATCCTAATGTTTATGAACATTAGTCTTGATTTTAAGCTCCATGTTTTTAAATTATAGCCAAGCAATCTACTTATGCTGTAGTGATGAGGACAGAAACAGACCGAAACATGCCATGTCTACAATCAGAGGGGTTTGGCTTTATTGGCCGAAATGTATCCATAAAGACTTAAATAGTAAAAAGTCATGGACATGCAGAAGCCATGTAGCTGAAACTCTGGTATGTCCTTAAAGGGTCATTTACATATATCTCATGAGTCCCCATTGCAGATGGTTTAAGGTATTATACAGTGAAGACTCTATCATGGCAGGGACTTTCTTGCAATTTTTACTGACTGTTTTATATATATATATATATATATATATATATATATATATATATATATATATATACACACACACACACACACACACACACACACACACACCTATATAGATTTACTACTAATAGCTGATCCACGAAGACATTGCCGCCCTTAACATTGAAACACTTACATCAACACTCTACTGCACATGCTTTGAGGCTAATCCTCAGAAGATGCAAAACATGCAAAACGAGAGTGTGACCTGCACACACTCTGATAATTAAATATTACTAATTCCGAGATCATACAATCCCTGGGAAAGGGGCATATGCCCATTCCCTGTGGATCATTGTGTATTGCACAATTGTCAACCATAGAAAATGCCAACCAAAGTAAGTTGACCATATGCAAAGAACAAGCTGATAGGAATTATCTGTCGTATACAGTGAATATAAAAAGCTTACACACCCCTGTTAAAATGCCAGGTTGTTGTGATATAAAAAAATTAGACCACAATAAATCATTTCAAAACTTTTCCCACCTTTAATGTGACCTATAACCTGTACAATTCAACTGAAAATCAAACAAATCTTTTAGGAGAAAAAATATAAAAAATAAAAAACGTACAATAAGGTGGTTGCATAAGTGTGCTACTTTGTTGAAGCATCTTTTGATTTAATTACAGCATTCAGTCTTCTTGGGTACACACCTGCCATCTATTAAAGAGACTCTGATTAACCCCAAATAAAGTTCAGCTGTCCTAGTAGGATTTTCCTGACATTTACTCAGTTGCCTGCTACAGCAAAAGCCATGGTTCGCAGACAGCTTACAAAGCATCAAAGGGATCTCATTGTTGAAAGGTATCAGTCAGGAGAAGGGTACAAAAAAATTTCCACAGCATTGGATATACCATGGAACACAGTGAAGACAGTCATCAAAAAGTGGAGAAAATATGGGACAACAGTGATGCTGCAATGAACTGGACATCCCTCCAAAATTGATGAAAAGACAAGATGAAAACTGGTCAGGGGGCTGCCAAGAGACCTACAGCAACACTGAAGGAGCTGCAAGGATTTCTGGCAAGTACTGGTTGTGTACTACATGTGACAACAATCCCCCATATTCTCCATATGTCTGGGCTATGGGGTAGGGTTGCAAGACGGAAGCCTTTTCTTACACAGAAAAACATCCAGGTCTGGCTAAAATTTGCAAAACAATACATCAAGTCTTCCAAAAGCATGTGGGAAATGTGTTATGGTCTGATGAGACCAAGGCTGAACATTTTGGCCACAATTCCAAAAGGTACATTTGGCGCAAAAACAACACTTTGCATCACCGAAAGAACACCATCCCCATGGTGAAACATGGTGGTGGAACTTCAGGCATCTGCTAGAAAGCTGAAAATGAAGAAGAATTTCACCTCTCAACATGACAATGATCCCAAGCATACATCCAAATCAACAAAAGACTAGCTTCACCAAAATAAAATTAAAGTTTTGGAATGGCCCAGCCAGAGCCCAGACCTAAATCCAATAGAGAATATATGGAGTGACCTGAAGAAGGCTGTGTACAAGAGATGCCCATGCAATCTGACAGATTTGGACCACTTTTGCAAGGAAGAGTGGGCAAATATTGTCAAGTCAAGATGTGCCATGCTGATAGACTCCTACCCTAGAAGACTGAATGTTGTAATTAAATCAAAAGGTGCTTCAACAAAGTATTAGTTTAAGGGTGAGCACACTTATGCAACCAGCTTATTGTACATTTTTTATTTTTTTATATTTTTTCCCCTAACAGAATTGTTTGTTTTTCAATTGAATTGTACAGGTTATAGGTCACATTAAAGGTGGGAAAAGTTTTGAAATTATTTATTGTGGTCTCATTTTTTTATATCACATAAAACTGGCATTTTAACAGGGGACTGTAAACTTTTTATATACGTTTTGATATCCACTGTATGTATATACGTGTATATATATATATATATATATATATATATATATATATATATATATATATACACACACACACACACACACACACACACACACACACACACACACACACACTGTAACTGCATACATATCAGGGTCTGCATACATATCAAGGTGTAATAAGTCTGTGAAGCTCTTAGATGTAAAGAAGAGCAAAGCCTAATCATCCTGCATGTGATATCAGCTCCCCAACAAATCAGAAATATTACTCTAGCTCCTTATCTATCTGGCCCATTTAAGCAAAAAAAAAAAAAAGACGCAACACAATGCATGCACTGAAAATAAATTCACCAAAAATGCTACTTTCATCTAAATCAAACAACCGCAACCCAAATCCAACATTATTTTAACAAAAAATAATTAACTAAACTTAATAAAAATAGACTGCAGTGAGCCAATTGGAAAATGTTATTGCCAGCACACTAGACCCATTCCTAAAATTTAAGTAAGCTTAAAGTTACTAAGGTATAACTGAGTCATACAATTAGGTCAATCTAATGTAGCTTTTACTACACTGCCAAATTAATATTAAATACTTAACTGACACAATAAAAAAAAAAACATCTCAGAGTAAAAAAATATATCCTTGTGGAGGCTTATTCAAAAAACTTGCAGAAACAATGTAAAGCCCTTCTTGATACACAGATTAAGAAATGAACAGGAAACAGTAATTCAAGCAGAAAAAAGGAAACTATGAGTAAATGGAATACAGGAGAGTGCGGTGCATGTGATACATGAAATATCTGATAATATGAAGTTAGCTTACTGACTCATGACTGCTAATTTGTTTTTAGTAGAGTTTGCTGCCTACATCATATGTTTTTGTAAAATTAGGATAGTATATTTCAGTATTCATGTTTTCACCATTTCACAAAACTCATTATTTAAATACCTGCATTTAATGTGCATATAATACACACACACACACACACACACACACACACACACACACACAGTATATGGATCTACTTCAAAACACTGAATTACTATAATATTGAACCACAAAACACTGAGACCATAACATCGAAAATTCAGAACACTGAAAAGTTAGAACATTGAAATTACATAACAATGAAAATTTAAATCAGTGAGTCTTATATCATCGAAAGTGTTACATGGTTATGGTTTAAACTGTTAATGTTGGGTATCACTTAAAGAAGCTGTAGTATGTAGTAAACAAACACGGCAGGTGGTATGTTTTGCAGTTGAAGAGAAGTTCTCAGATTGTATAGTAAAAGTTTATCAGATAAAGGTTAAGCATTTTTGTGTTTGAGTGATGGATTTATTATTTTGAAAGAAGTCGTGTTAGTGTTGTGGAAAGTGATGGGATAAGTGAGTAGGGAATTTTGCCTGTATGTTCATGTTATCAGGAAAATAGAGGAGATTGCAATACAGTGGGGAATGGGAAATTTACCTTCTCTCCACTGTAGTGCGATCTTGGAGTTGGTATATTTAATTTGCAGGGGGTGTGGGGGTGTGTGTGGGGGCTTGCCCCCCTGCAGATATGTTAAAACAAGTGTGTCTGTTGGTTCAGTTATGCTTGAGGTGGAGGGGGTATTACTGATTTGTGCATTATAACATTTGATGTTTTGGGATGCAGTGATTTAAATTTGTAGTGTTATGTGGTTTCGTTGTTCTAAGTTTTCAGTGTTGTGTTTTCAACATTATGGTCTTGTGTGTGTGTGTGTGTGTGTATATATATATATATATATATATATATATATATATATATATATCTATAAAGCTATCACAATGTGTACACAGAGGTTTACATGTAGCGGTATAGCGGTACCACTGCCAGATTCAGAAGACACCCTTACATGGTGCTGCAGGGCATCCCAACATGAAGCTGCGCAGTACTGTGTTAGGCTGATGATGTGGCTATGCTGAATGCCGGCGTCATTCATGGGGGGATTTTATGCTAATTAGCCACGTGCTTTCAACCCAGAACTGCCTCCAGGAAAGCATTTACATAGCTGAATAATTTAACAAAGATCTTGGTCATATAGATCAGCAAGGGCATTCCCATCATGCAATAGTACTAACCACAACCAAAAGGCTGTGTTCAGCTGACAAACATGAAGTTGGTTAGGGGGTAGGACCTCTAGACACCTTGGATTCATCTTTAAAGTGCTATAACTGCAATGACATCAAAACAGGGATTGAGGGCGGGGGAACTGCCGGACACCAAATATTCATATTTAAAGTGTCATACAAGCACCAATGTTTCTATGGGAATTGAGGGATGAGGGAATACACTAATTGCCAGGAAATAAGTGCAGTATTAGCAGTAATATTGCTATCAGGATTGGGGTGGGGGTGGGAAGATGACATAGACGCCAGGGAATACTCCTCAAAGTGCCATAATGACACTAATGTTACTATGGGGTCTAGTTGGGTTTGAAGATATACCAGACACCAGGGAAAACTCCATAGAGTGTCCCAAGGCACAGAACAGCATACCAAAGATTGGTGGGGTAGGGGAACTACCAGACACATTCTATAAGTGCTGTAATGGCACCATCTGCAGTATAGAGATAGGGGTGGGGAGAGCCACTAGACACCAGAGACTACAACTTTAAAGTGCCGTAATGGCACCAACTGTAGTATGGGGATTAAGAGGTGGGGGAAGCACTAGCTCATGAGGATGGGTGCAAGAAACCACCCCAGGCATGACCTTTTTAAAGTGCCGTAATGGCACCAACTGTAGTGTGGGGACCGGGAGATGGGGGAAACCACTAGACCACCAGAGATGGATGGGGGAAACCACTGGACCACCAAGAATGACACCAACATCATAATGGAGGTCAGTGGGTGATACACTGTACCACTAGGGCTTAATATATCATGCTGTAATGGCACTAAAGTATCACTGGGTGGTGAAAACCATGGGAGAGTATGGTGGATAGGGACAGGTACAAAGTCTGTGGTGTGTGTGTGTTTACATACATATGTGCCTGAGACAATGACTGCAGGATGGATGCTTCAGCCTACATGACCAGCAGGTTACTACTGTAATGTGCATATTAGCTAAGGTGTGACTCAGGAAACATGCAAATTAGCTGATAATGAGGCCTTACCATATCATAGCAAGAATGTTTCTGAACTGCTGCAAGGGCCTTTCTAGCCTGAGTTTAATGCTAGGAACTGTAATGAATTCCAGGTTAGGTGTGTGTGTGTGCATGCGTGCATGTGTGTGTGTGTGTGTGTGTGTGTGTGCGTTGCGTGCATGTGCATGTGCATGTGTGTGTGTGTGTGTGGTATCCAAGCCGCCTTGCATAGCGGTAGTTTTACAAAACGTATTTTATTTAAGGTAAGGTGTAGGATTAGGCTTAGCGGCAGAGTTAGGGTTAATATCAGCTATTAACGTGGAGCAAGGGGTCATAGCCCACTGCCTATCATAGTAAAACACTTGTGTGTGCTAACCTTTAACCCTAATCCTGTGTCTAACCCCACCCCTACACATTAGTGTCTTTCACAGGCTATACATACACATGGACACAACAATGACATGCATGCAGGCCTTATGTTGCAGAAATAGATAGCGGATGCAGTAGTGATGACGATAGCCGTTTTTAAGGAGGTGCGTGCAGACGCATAAAGCAGTTCTTATGCCTGTGTGGAAGAAAACAAATATATTGTTTAAAAAGCAGTACAAGTCACAGAAACACGAACGTTAAGTGGGCCAAAAACATCTTCTCTGCTACCAAAGTCTGTTCTTTGCATGCAGTACATCAAATTTGCTTGACATTATGTTGTATTTTCTCAGCATAACAATACATAGTTTATGGTATTTTATAAAATAATTACAAACAGGGCTATGTGTACTAAGATATATGAAGCAACCCCCTGCTAACTAACCTATCCTCCTCTATTTCCTCCAAACTAGAAAGCTGCTATAATAAAATCTCAAAATTTGCTACCAAATCTAAACCTTCTACCCATCACTGCCTTACCCTAAGATCCCTAAAGTGGCTTGAACTCCCAAACTACTTAAGACTTCTTCCAACTCACCACTGCACACAGACTTGTGTATCACCCAACTAAGTGTCCAGCGCTAACTAATATCCTCCCCCATTACACCCCCAATAGAACTCTCAGATCCGAGCATCAAAACCTAATTGCTATCCCCAAATCCAAAAGTACAGCAGGCCAACTTCTCCTCGCTCTCTCTCTAGGCAAAAAATGGAATTCCCTTCCTCCCTCTCTAAGAACCATCTCAAACTTAGAAACCTTCAAAACTCAGCTTACCAAACACCTGGCCACAAAATGCAAATGCATCTGCCACCATCCAACCTAATCTTCCTTAGTCCATTTCCCCTGGGGGGGGGGGTGGTTCCCACTCTGGTTCCTAAGCTCTCCACAACTCTCCTTCAGCTATGCTCCTGGGGTTTTCCCTCTCAGGTTCCTAAGACCTCAATAACTGTCCTTCTGCTATGCTCCCACAAGCATTTTCTTTGCTCTCCTGTCTCTATTAGCTACTTATTTCTTATGGTTCAACATTGTAAATATTGTATGTAGCTTTCCATTACTAATTTATTTTCTGAAATTGTGCATGTATAGTGTATCCTCATTTTACTTAAAAGTATGTATATAAAACATCTTCTCACCTAATATCTGAGTGTGCACACTAAAGAAAATGTATAAAAATAAGTCCACACTCAGTGCTTTTCTGCTTATTATGCATATTTTCAAGGTACTTACTTGTAACTGTTTCCATATTATGTAAGACTGACATCCGTGTATTTCTGTACCTTACCTGTATTATGTATCTTAGAGCTTTTCTCCCTGGACCTCCACTAAAAACGGGTCACTCTGACCCAGTGGACTTTCCCAGTAATCAAACTGGAAATAAATAAATAAATAAATATATATATATCAAATGGGTTTGTTTCTATTCCTTCTGAGGCAATACCCAGGTCTAAGTATGTTCAGAAGTGCCAATTATTTTAAAACATCCATTAGAAACTACCAAAGTTGCTAGTCACACAATTATCTCCTTTACGTCACATAAATGTCTGCCATCATCAACATCAGTGGTGTGTTTGCATGTTGTAATGAGAATAATTCTCCTAGCACCCAAGCACTATTCTGCACAAAACACAGTTTAATCTGCTCGTGTCACTGCCGTCACCTTTAAGGTGTGTATTATTATACCTGTCTTGACCTTCTTCCTTGGTTTGTATGAGCTGTTCTGTGCCAGCCCTGTAGTCTTGCAAACTAGTTATTAGTGCCTTGCAGTTATCCTGTACAGCATTATGGTTTGTCAGTTGATAGTGTTCTCTATGTTTTTCAATGTGGCTTAATTCTATTTTTTATTTTTTTACATTGCCTTTTGCATGCATTACACAGCATCACTGTTTACCTTTTCATCATAATTATTATTTCATTCTAGCATGAATTATTTCTTCTCTTTTTATATGGTATTTTCTATTGCATCTCCCCATTTCCTGTTTAAACATTTTACTTCTTATTCACTTCCAGCTAACATTGTGCCATGAAAGTGTTAATTAAAATTTCTAAGAACTCCTTATGTTTTTGTCTTCCCCGTGATCTCTAATGAGTTTTGCACAATTTACTTTTCGGCTAATAAGCATAAACAAAAGAAGAATACAAATGCACGGATAGGCAAAAATAAATAAATGGAGACTACGAATAGCTATGTTATGGCATTGGCATTATGGAAACTGCACCTTGTGGATTACTGCAAGTCTGGTAAATCACAAAGCCACTTAGAATGTCTGGCAAATGTGCAGCTTTCATTCAGTTTATGCAAATAAACCTCACTTAATAGTCTGTAAGCAAAACAGTACATTTATATTTCGGTGCTGTCTGAAATGCTTTGAATCTGCAGAAATTGCAGTTCATTTTAAGGGGGCCCAAAACGTCCCTGTAGATTATGATAGAACTACAGCACTAACAATTAGCTGGCAGATGCATTGAGTAGCACAACCACAATAAAATTGTTCAGAGATGAAAATTTTACAGTTTACAAGCATAAGCAGCCAGCTGTCTTTGTAGAAGGAAATGCATACGCATGCACATACTGAGTTTAAGAGACTGCCTTCATGAAATATCCCACTCATGAATGACTCAAGTCCTCAAAGGATATCATACTACCTGATTCAATAAACTCAGCTGTCAAATAATTGCAGAGTTCACTGACAGCTCACACACTGTGTCCCGACGTGCATGTGGCAATTATTCATGCCTGCACATACATGAGACATTTATTTATGCTTAGTACAAAAAAAAACAACACCTTAATCCTATGTATTGAAATTGCACCATTTTCATAAGCACCACTCACTCAGCTGCTGATTTAAAGCCAACATTTAACTGGTTTCATGCCTGATACAGGGCCTTTATATGCAGTAAAGCACTTAATGTCTCACATTTGTGTGGTTGTTGTAACATAAATGGGGTGTCCATGCTGCAGTTACCAATGTAAAGTTATTCATTTGATGTCATGACATGTTGTTTCACCCTTACGTCATATAATTTATTTATTACTATTTAATTCTTGTTAACTAAGAGGGTGAGCTAATCCATATAAACCTTTTTTCAATTACACAGGGCAATAAAGTAAATATTTCAGTCACTGCAAAAAGCAATACAGTCAGACAGCAACAATTACCCAGCCATGTAGATTCTAAACTTTATGTCCTGCTGAAGGTAGTGATGGTAGCAAGCTTAATGGTATAAACCAGGATTACCTGTTCCCAGCAACAGTCCCCAGTTGATTGTGTAGCATCTCTAGGCATTCCCAGGAAAGCTGAGAGACATAATTTCACCAAAATGACCTAGATCCCCCCCGGGGCTCCATGTAGTAGCCATGCCTGGTACTCCTCCAGTGGAAGGTGCCTAGGTGGCATCCTTACTAGGTACACAAGCCATTGCAGGTATCACCTCTGTATCCAGAGGGGCAACAACTATGCCAATCTTTTCACTTAGTTGTGGAGACTGAACCCAGCTACCCCAAGAAGGAACCTTATTCCTATTACTGGTATCCAAAATCTTATCCTCTTAGTCTTCATTTGAAGGTCATTACCTTAGGTGAGGATGGAAACAGACTGACTTTAGAGGTCTGGTGTAATGCATTCAACACTCTACTCATACACTGGGCAATCTTCCTATTCCCTCTACCCTCAGTTGTGAGCAGGACCCCACAATAATTAAAACTCATCCAGATCCTGAGATGGACTCATGACCTCTGACTTGGCTGTGTTGATTTTCATCCTGTTCACTTCACATTCAACAGTGAGTCACTCCATTGTACATCAGATGTCATGATCCCTTGACACCAAGAGACAGCATCTTATTGAGACATTGAAACTTGACTCAAACTAACTTCTCATGGGCAACCTGTATGAAATTAATGTATGTATAAAATTAGCTTTATGTAACAATGTTATTGTTCAAGCCAATTGTAAATAGTGTACATAGCATGTTATAATTCTAAGTTATTCAGAAACTGTATGATTAATTATCATTATATATGAAAAATAAAAAAAAATTAAATAAAAAAAAGAACAGCATCAACTGCAGAAAAAAAAAGATGCAACCATCACATCCACTTACTTAATACTTCAATTCTTAAATGCAACATGAAATCCTGCCCATGAGAAATAAGGAAAAGGAGGGCAGGTACAGTCCTTCTCAAGCAAAATCTACATCTACTGTGAATGGATTCAACTTAATGCCTAGTATGCATGTACAGCTCTAGCTCTACAAATATATCACACAGCAGCAGCAGTGGTTCTGGGACAAAGATTTGTCATGAACTGCAAAGATGGTCAAAGCTGTAGTTAAACAGTCTCTTCAGCAAGAAAAAACATGTCAGGAACAAAAAGCAAGTTTATTCTGCAAAGCTTTCAGGTTAACATCCTTCCTCAGTGCATTATAAAATCATTTAATACATCCATTTTAAATAGGAGCATCAATTAATCACATATCAGCCAGCTAACCTATCAAACACATATACCACTCCCCCCTTTTTCTCATATATACAAATTAATATAAAATTTAAAGTCACAAAGTTGTTCAAAAATCACATAATTGTTAAAAGCACTTATTAAACTAAATGGACGTAATACAAATTAAAAAATATCACTTCATTCTTATTTTATTTCTTTTTGGTTTTTTACTAAAATAGGTTTTATACTTGCCATACTATTAATACCTGGTTTACTATCTGCTCTCAAACTTACTATTTATTATCTATCTATTACCTACTATCTATTACTGTTTATATTTCTCTCTATCTATTACCGTTTATATTTCTCTCTATCTATTACCTACTATCTATTACTGTTTATATTTCTCTCTATTACCTACTATCTATTACTGTTTATATTTCTCCTAATATCTGATTTGTGTTCCATCAGAATTGTCCAATTTTTATATATTACACGCTTCACTTCTTCAGTTTTTAAGTTATAGGTTGTAACATATCTGAAGAAGTGAAGCGTGTAATATATAAAAATTGGACAATTCTGATGGCAATACCAGAATTAAAGGAAATAGTAGGGGGAAGACCCCTATTTGCTTATAGAAATTCTGAAAGCTTAAGGTTAAAGTTATGTTATAAAGATTTTAAACATACGAAGGGAAATAATGTATTAAATAAAACAGGTACTTTTAAGTGCTTTAACTGTAGCTGGTGTGATAACATCTATGAAGGGGAGAACAAGTTTGTGCACCCAGTAACAAAAAAAGGAATACATGTTTTTCTGTTATGCAAACTGTAATACTACACAAGTTATATACCTAGCTACCTGTATAGCCTGCCCCTCGTTTTATGTGGGAAAGACTACCAGGAATCTAAAGGAACGAATAGTGGAACACAAATCCGATATTAGGAGAAATAAAAACACGAATGCATTAAGTAAACATATAACAGATAATGATTCAAGGCATTATTTTAAATTTAGGGTGATGGATAGAGTGGTCATGAGTATGACGGGTGGTGACTTCATTACTTTTTTTTAGAAATAAGAGAATGTGAATGGATAGTAAGTTTGAGAGCAGATAGTAAACCAGGTATTAATAGTATGGCAAGTCTACAACCTATTTTAGTAAAATAGCAAAATGAAATAAAATAAGAATGAAGAGATATTCTTTAATTTGTATTATGTCCATTATGTTTAATAAGTGCTTTTAACAATTATGTGATTTTTGAACAACTTTGTGACTTTAAATTTTATATGAATTAGTATATATGAGAAAAAGGAGGGGGTGGCATATGTGTTTGATAGGTTAGCTGGTTGACGTGATTAATTGATGCTCCTATTTAAAATGGATGCATTAATTGATTTTAAAATGCACTGAGGAAGGGTGTTAACCCAAAAGCTTTGTAGAATAAATTTGTTTTTTGTTCCTGACATAATTTTTCTTGCTACAAAGATTTGTCATAACACCTCTCGGAAACAGTTTAGGGCATCTTTGGTGCATCGTCAAGTTCTCTCCAGGTCTACAAAACACTTTTAAACCACATTGGCAAACAACTATGGTCTGTCTGATAGCTCTGCAAGGAAAAGAGTTGCACCACTGTTAATACCTCCAACATGCCGTTCCCACAGCTCTTTCTGAATCAAAAACACAACTACTGGATGAATGCTATTTTTCAGAAGTCAGGAATAGAGGAAGGCTGAGGAACATGATTTTTTTGAAACTACAACACACACTCCTGTTTCCCCTACCCCATCTTGCCAGTCTGCAGGTGCTACCCCTGTCTTCCATATAGCATTAAAAAGGAGTGTTAACCATGACACTCCAGTAATATCCAGAGTTGGCAGCATTTCTGAATGAATTTCAATCACTCCTGTTGTTTCACCACAGTAAAAGTATTTATTTGTAAAAGTCACCACATTTTCTGGAATGGATCCAGTCCCACCAGTTGCTTCTATAGTACCTTCTCAAAGGAGGACATGTTCACTGGGTTCAGGAGTTCTTCAAAGTGCTCCAACCCCTCTAAATAATGACCCCACATAAGGTCAGCATTTCTCTACCTCTATTGATACCCCTCCCCTTGAGTTATCAAATGGTTTGGTCACTTTGCCCACAGCAAGAACTTATTACTAAGAATTATAGGTTTCCACAATAAATGTAAAGCAAAGTAACAGTCCTGATCCCAAAGAATCTGCCACAGCCATTTCTGTCAATATGTTGGGATAGCACTGTGGTGTAATTGGAAGCTCTTTCCATTCCTGATGCTTAACATCAATGATTTTGGCTTAAAAGTATGACCTTCTCTGAGGGTCTGCATGGGACTATCATAGAGGTGCATTTAACTGAATTTCTATTAGTGATACCTAGTTCCACATATACTGCTCCGGCTTACTGATTGTTATCAAGTCTGCAAGCAAAGATTTTTCTGGTGGTGGTTCCTTGCTCTGCGTTTTTATGAATCTGAAGATGAAGGTCTTTCTGTTGTTGTCTGTTTACTTCAGTTTCTCAAGATGTTGACTTATACTTTTGTTGCTTGTATTTACTGCTATATGGTAATGGACATTAATACTACCTAGCCTAGAGAGGCGTACATGTTTAATTTAACTATTCTTTCAATGATTCATTTTTTATTAGGTGCTGTTTTATGAACATTGCTGAAGAGGAAATTTTCTGCATCGGTTAGTCCGTTTAGGTTTTCATGATAATTGTTAATCACAGTAGTAATCTTGATTCCAAAGAACTGGTATAACAAATTTTGCTCACAACTTTGGGACTTCACTGTGGTGTACTTGGAAATCCCTTCCACTCCTGTTGCTTACCATAAATGATTTTAGCTTAAATATATAGCTGTACATTGACCTTGCTTACAGATTATTGCAAGCGTGCAAGCAAAGATTTTTCTGGGGGTGGATCCCTGCTGTGTGCTTTCATTCAGCAGCATTGATAGTGTTAATACATACAACTGTGTACTGGCCACTCCTTCTTTTTCTGTTTCAAATTTTTTTTAAATGCTGTAACCATTTCATATTCTGCTGTTCTGGTTTATCCCAACCTTTGGCCATTCTGCTCCCAGAATAAGTTGTAAAAGCTTCACATTAGTTTGTGTTAGATAGGTACAGGCAGACAGTGCACTGCATGCTATCCTATACTGGCCTGGTTCTTTTACAAGCACTAGTGCTGCACACTTTACACTCCACCTTGTGATCTGCACAAAATATATTTAACGAATTATTGCCTTTCTTTTTACCTTCTGTCTTGCTGCTTCTGGATGTACAGCACTATGCATGTAGAGACAGACTGACTCATACAAGAGTCATAGCTGTGTGGCCCATAATGATCTTCTCCCATCCCTATCCTCACCCACCCCACCTAAACTTAGTTATATACATACATAACTCCTCCCACTAAACACAGAATCCTTACATTTTACCTGCCTTCAATCAATAGCACTACCCACCCACTCTTCACAATGCTATCCAACTGCATGCAATTACTACAGCTCTTCTCCTATGTAAATGTCCTTCAAGTCATAGCATACCGGCAGTTTGCCTACCTCTCCAACTTGTCTAACCACTCATTGCACAGTTGACACATTTGCTATCCCTTAAAAAGCAAGTACCACAAACACCTACAAAGCCAATCAAACATTTCCTCCCACCCCCCTCACACATAACCTGTACTGCCCAAGCCTACAGTTCAAGAAATGGCAATAACATATATGCAATTTCCTTATTAATGTTTCTGACAATCCTTCTATTCTCATCTCCCAAATATAAAAGCAAGGCAACCTTAAATGTTTTTATTATTTAGCCTTAACACCAACCTCCTTAACTCTTCAGATCCAGCAATAAATACAAACATAATCAGATTTTACTTATCACTACTAAACTCACACTGCAAGATACCATCAATATCTCTAATCAAAAATCTTACTGAACTTTGTAGCTTTAAAAAAGATATCAGCCCCACAATCTAATTCTTCATCAGGCTTATACCCCTAATGTTAATTCTTCTTGTCCATAGTTCAATTGAAACCAAACTAAGACCATCCCCTTAATGTCAAGAGAACCAACTCCCCCTCCCCAACCCATTGCTATTAAACTAGACCTACTAAAAGCTTAACTGTACCTCTCAACTGTCCCTGATTTTGCCTCCATTTAATATGTTTTCCTTTGCAAAATGTTTGATTTTCTGGTAAATCAAATCACTGCAGCTTACAGTCAAATTTCATATTTCTTATTGATTTGAAAATGGATGTTGATGAAAATATTTTAAAAGTATTCCTGATTTTGTGCTTTTGTCCCCTTGCTAATTTTCTATGAGATTAACAAATGAGAACAACTTCATGCCTTTCTGAATATATACTCCTAAAGCATGGCAGGCATCACTGAATTCATGGATAAGATATGCATCCCAAATCACGTGAACAATTTTCCAGGATTCAAGTATATTTTTAATTCCAGGAGTAGCTCGAAAACGAGCAAATGTGCTATCCTACTAGCTAAAAAGAAAGTATGGCAACTCTTGCGGCTCAAAACTGTTCCAAAAGTGACAGAGCCCCCATTTGGCTCCTGGCTAGAATTCCCTGCCACAAAAATCCAGATATTCTCCTTCTGTCCTCACCATTGCATACTTCTCTTCTCCAGCCAAACATAACTATGTCAAACAATTAATTAATTTAATTTTCATTCATACCATACCATCTGATAGTATTATCACTGGAGATTTTAATATAAACTTTCTTGTCTATATAAACAATGGGGTCTACTTTAATTAAACAAAAGCGGAATCCGTCAAATACGAATCCGTCAACATATAAACAGCGAAACACAGAAACGAACGCACTAAATAGCGAAATCATAAATGTCGAATTGTCGTAGTTGGCCCGTCTGCGGTATAGATCCATTAGGTAAGTGTGCGATAGTTACAGACCTTACGGTTAACGTGTGGGTTAAGGTAAGTGCATATATAGGTAATGTATGTAAGGTTTAGTGTAGGGTTTTGTTAAGTGTATGTGTGTGGAATATTTACTTTGTGTGGGTATAGTTCTGTAGGGTAAGTGTGCGGTAGTTACGGACCTTAGGGTTAGGGAGGGATTAAGGGTAGTGCATAGATAGTTGTGTATGTGGGGTTTAGTGTAGGGTTACAAGTGGGGTTTTGGTGCTTTAATTTAGGGTTAGTAGTAGGGTTTTGGTTAGTGTATGTATGTGTTTTTGTTGTTGTGTTTGCGTAGGTATTATGTTACGGGCGGTGGGGTTGGCCGACTATTGCGGTTTTGATGTTTAAATTTCACGATTTTTCGTGTTCAACGTTATCACGTTTCGCTGTTTATGTGTCGACGGATTCGTATTTGATGGATTCCGCTTTCGTTTAATTAAAGTAGACCCAAACAATGCTCTCTATGATTTTCTAACAAAGCAAAGATTTATGCTACTAATCAAGGAACAAATTAGATTTGATCTAACATCAGAAAAGAACTTTGTCCTAGACCACATAATAATTAACTACTACAATCTATTCCTTCTGTACTCACCTTCCCTCCATCAGTGGCCTCTGCCCTATTAACTTTACCCTCAATATCCCACATAGGAATCCAACCCCAAGCCCACACATATTCTGTCCTAAAAACAAAACTATATATTACAGCCTATCCAGGATAGTTGGAGTCATACTGTTAAGAACTCAGATCAGCTTTTGTAGGCAATTCAGCTAACTAGGACTCTACTTGTCTTGCTGGATAAAGTGACCATGTTGCTGAAATCAAGACAAAACTTATGGATAACTAAAAATCTAAAACCCTCTTTTAAGGTTATGGACTCTGCCTTGGTATTTGAAAAGAATTGCCTACAACTAAGAATAACAACGCATTCATCTTCCTAAGAAACTTAGCAAAAATGCTAATAAGAAATGCAAAGTCTCAGCTGTCCAATCAATACAGGCCACCACCCATACAAATGAAAACATTTATGGGAAATAGTCAACCAGCTTACTAGAAGGCTTCCGCATAAACCTCTGACAGAAAAATCAGAGTTCAGTGCTCCACAGGTAAACTGACAGCCTCTGATTTCATACAAGAATTGTTTCTACTTCCATCATTTCCCATCGTTCACTCATCCTTCATACTTTATGGCCATAAAAAGAAAGAAGGAACTAGAAGAATTCTTGGATAAAACTTCAGTCCACATAGAAGACAATAGCCTTCATCCATGATTTATGACTTTGCAGTGAGAACATTCTTTATCCCCGTCTCCACTTTTACAGACTGTGCCTCACTAACACAAGCATGACAACCATTTGGAAACAGGCTATCATAAAAACAATCCCTGATTTTATCCAGTCCCAAACAGCCAAAGACTTTTGACCAATTTCTACAGTACTTTACACCAGAAATGGTCATCAAAAAACTTTATTTCAAGTACATTCAAAAGCAGAGTGTACTTCCTAGACAACATCATGTTTTTTTCTGGTATGGGTAGCCTGGCAGCCTTGTACACTCTCAATAATGACATTATGCAAAACACGGATAAAAGCCTCCAGACCACTGAAATTTTCATTGACTTAACTAAGGCATTTAACTTGGTTGACCATTGCCCTCTTGTTAAACTTCCTACATGGAATAAAGTTTGTTTTACATATTACACCATTGCTTTGTATTCTTGGTTTACTACTGCACAAGCATTGGAGCTTTAAGAGGTTTATGTCTAAAATTATTCAATCCTTAGACTGTGTATTACAAGTGTTTATCTTTGGGCCTGTTGTGTTTATTGGCTTTGCTACTCATCTGTTTGAATTACTTCACTACACTACATGAGCCTTTTGTGTTGGTTATTAATTCCTTAGCTGCACATTCACACTTACAGTTGCTTAAGGCATTTAACTTGGTTGACCATTGCCCACCTGTTAAACTCCCTAACCTCTGCAGGATTTAGTAACAGTACCCCAAACTGGTTTAAGGACTTTTCTCCCAGAGGAATTTCAAAATTCAAACTGGGCCCCCCTTATCCAACAGAGCTCCACAATTGAAATGTGTCCTCCAAGGATCCATACTCTCCCCAATTGTTTTTTTAGAAACAAACTTCCCTTCAGTTTAGCTCAGCTACCTATTGTATTGCATACAGATGGCATGGTAATATACATGAGTCCTGATTTACCATCAAAAACAATTTAGAATAAGACCTCTTAAATCTCACTACTTGTCTACTTGACAACAGGCTGGTCTTTAAAAAGGGCTATTCTTTTTGCAATACAACAGAATTATAAATTATCTTCTCACCTTACACCTGTTCCATCTGCAGGTAGTACTCAGTACACCTTGAAATAGTCACATGCTTCCATTACTTTAGCATTTGGCTTGATCAAAATTTACAATTCAAATGCCATATTGACATTACATAATCTAAAATTGACACACTTTTACTTTTGTCAAAAACCTCACAATTCCTTTCTCTTGAAGGAAGAATGGTTATAAGGAAAAGAGACCTGTTTGCCTAGCTTAAATACAGCTATCCAAAAACAGTGACAGTCACTAAACAGAAAAAATCACCCCTCTAAATCAACTCCAATGACATCAGCTTTATTATCCTAACCCTTAAAAGAGAACAAATGTCTGTCAATGCCATTTTTTTCTATAACACAAAATCTTAAACAGAATTATTTTCCTTTCCTTGCCAGTCACCTGACATATTGCACCCCCATCAACAGTCTTAGATCTGTTCCAGAATCTCATCTTGCATTCATTATCCTGAGGACCAAATTGGATTGTATTGTTTACAGATTCTTTGCAATTGCCCCACAAGTCTGGGAAAACCTATTCAACTGTGTTATTGAAACTGACTTCTTCAAAAACTTCCAAACAGAACAGAAAAATCCTTTTTAAAAAGGCAGACTGTAGCTGCTTTGTAAACAGCAGAATATGCCAATGTCTTCTTCCATACTCTTTTAATATGTCCCCTGGCTCTATTGCAATCATAGCCTTTGGAAAGCAATAATATCTACTTAACATCTTCCTTAATTTATTTTCGTCTTCCCTTCTCCTTGCACACCCCACCCACTTACCTCTCCCTTTCTCCTGTAAATATTTATAAATAGTAGAATTTCATATGTATAAAACTTCTTCAGATTTTGTAACCTCTTTTAGTACACTGTATATTATTTTTATATTGTAAGTTGCTTGAGCATTTCCTTGTGCTAATGTGCATTTGTTTCCCCCCTTGTAAATTCTACTCATTATACTTAACACTAAATTGATTCAACTCATTTCATTCATGTATATTTTTTTGTCCTTTGCAAATCCAGGTCTGAGCCTGAAAAAGGCCCAGTTAGAGCTATAAATGTATATCTGTGAATAGATAAACAATCAAAACAATACTAGATAAATACACTACTAAGAGTTTGGAGATTAATGTAAGTTTAACTGATAATCAAACAATTATAGCAAATGTGTTTAACCAATTATTCACTAGCCAAATTATACATTATTTAGACTGCAAATCAATATTAGAATGGTGTCCAATAATTACTGAGGAAAATGGGAGACTTTCTCTTGATATAATCAGATAAGAACCATCTTTGGATAGTTTATAGTTTCATAGTGTAGTACTAGGCTATCTGCCCTGGGGCATTTGTAAGCCTAGCCCTAGAGATGTGGCTTTCGCCACCCCATGTATTGGTACTAAGGTGTACAGAATAAATTTAGAATACTGTGCCTTTGTCTAGTAGTGACACATTGAAGTCCCCCTTACTTATTAAAATTAGTTTACTGTGCCTCTGTCAAGTAGCGACACAGGGGCGACCCCCGGGGTAAACCTACGATCTCCCATCCACTCATCAAGATTTCTCTTGAAGAGAGTCAGTGAGGAGCTCTGCCTAACATGAACTGGGATTCTGTTCCAGAGTATGGGAAGCCTCTGAGTTATGAATCTGTCCCTCCAGCATGTTCTATTCATATTTGTACTGAGGTTTAAATCTTTGGCTCTCGTGGTTCTAATGGATTTGGATTTTTTGAGGTGGAGCATGTCCATCAATTCCTGGTTGGACATGGCCTTGTATGTCAGGCACAGATCACCTCTGAGCAGGCGGTATGCTACTGAATAGAGCTGGAGTTTCTTTAGCCTGGTAGCATATGACATATGTTGGAGACCCTTGATCCTCTTGGTGAGGTACTTCTGGGGTCTCTCCAGCTGTTGTAAGTGCCAGGTGAGGTACATACCAAATGGGGCATTGTACTCAATCATGGGCCTGATAAGGGAGGAGTATAGGGGTACGATGACCTCCTTTGATCTGGATGTGAACCCCTTCATGATAAGGTGGGCAAGGTAGAAAGTCTTTCTAACCACTTTGGCAATGTGGGTGTCAAATGAGAGGTCACTATCAACTTGGGTCCCCAGGTCTCTGATTACTTTTTCCGTACTCAGTGGGTTACTGTCTATGTGATAATTTGTGGGTACTTTGTTTTTCCCAAAGGGGATGACTATACATTTCTTGGCATTCAGTTTAAGGCCATGATTCCAGCACCAGTTGTCTGTTTCGGTGAGGCCTTTCTGTAGGATGTATGTGTCAGCTGGTGTATCGACTATGGCGCCTAGTTTGCAGTCATCTGCGAACTTTGTCAGCCACAACCCTCCCATGTTTGCTTTCACATCTGAGAAATAAATGCCGAACAAGAGGGGTCCCAGGACAGAGCCCTGTGGGACACCACTTGTGACTGGCTTTGAGTCTGACATGGCTCCCACAATTTTGACTTTATGGGTTCTGTTCTTTAGCCAGTTTGCAACCCATCTTGTGACATATGGATTTACATTTAAGTTGTTTAGCTTGTCTATGATGCCTGAGTGGGGTATTGTGTCGAAGGCTTTAGCCAAGTCCAGGTAGGCTGTATGGACTGCCTTGCCCTCATTAATGGCTCTAGTGTCTGTTTCGAAAAAGTCAACCAGGTTCAAAAGGCAGGATCTGCCCTTTACAAAGCCGAACTGGGTGGAATCAAGTGTCTGTAGGTCCCCAATGTCATTGTTTATGAGTTCCATAATGATTCTTTCCATAGCTTTGCAGACCAGGCTGGTTAAGCTTATGGGGCGATAGTTCCCAGGGTCTGTAGTGGAGCCTCCCTTGTGGAGTGGGACCACTGTTGCTATACGCCAGTGTTCAGGTACATATCCTGTAGTAAGGCTAAGGTTAAATAGCATTTTTATATGCGGGTTTAGCTCCTCTTGGAGTTCACGTATTGATGAAATACCTGGAATTTTATTAGCTAAGGTCAAAACTCCTTGATTAATACTTTAAAGCAAAATGTTTAGCAACATACTTAGAAACAACTTTGTACCCAGTACATGGAATACTCCTATTATAACTCCCATTTTTAAGAAGGGTAACAAGTTACTGCCTTAGAACTATAGGCTGATAATCTTGACTCCTATTTTAGGAAAATGTGCTTAAAGATTTTCATTGTAATTGTTGCCACAGCCCAATAATTCAAGATTTAATTTTGAAATAAATCAGCATCGTCTTTTGGCAAGGGATATCTACTCTTACTAGCTTCATAAATTTTTGTGAACCTGTTAGCTTAGCCCTAGATATTGGATTACCAGAAAGAGCAGTGTATTTAGATTTAAGTAAAGCCTTTGATAGTTTTATCCCATTATGCTACAGTAAGTGCTTTGAAGAGGAATGGTGTAGATCAAAATGCTAGTAAAGTGTACTGTATCTTTAAGAAGCATGTCGAGGCTATACATGCACGTATAAATTCCAGACACGTGCATTCCCTAGTGCCGTCTTGCAAGCGCAGCCACCGTGAAGGCATGCTTGATTGCAGTTGTTAGTTTGTATATAAGTTACTTAAGTTAATAATTTATAAATAAGTTACTTAAGTTAAAGTCAGTAAACTTCTACAGTGATTTGTTTGTATAAAATAAAGCTGCTTGAATAGAACACACAAAGACTCTTTTATTGTGTTTAAAGAAGAAGAGCGAAAAATGGTGTCAACTATTACTAAGTAGATTAAAAATGGGCTTACTGGTAAAACTGACCATGTTGTGGTAAATGGTATCTACTCTGGTAGTGTATCATCAAACTTGGGAATATCACAGGGGTCAGTACTGGAGCCTTTTTTGTTTAATTTGGTTATGGCAACTTTACCAACAAGTACCAAGTGTTGTATGAATACATTTGCTGATGAGTGCAAAGTTGGGTTTTTGGCAACATCAGACAAGGATTTTATACATGTAAATGATAATGTGGACACCATTACTAGATGGGCAAAAGAAAATGACTTAAAATGTAACAATAAGTAGTATCATGTTATGCATTTTGGTAAAACAGTAATTAAGTAACCACTAGTTTTTAATGGAGTAGCCCTGTCAATAACTGATGAAATACTTGATTTGTGCATTACCATAACAAAAAAATTATGTTTGACAAACATTTGTGCATCATTATAAATAAAGCTATGAGGCAATTGGGATGTTTGCTGAAAATATTAGACTGTTACTTGAATACAATAATTCATTTTTTAAATATAAAAAGACAAAGCTGAATAAATTAGAACAAGTACAAAGGATGTGTACTAGAAGTATTTTACAATGAAAAAATTGAGTTATATGGAAAGATGTAAGAGTTTTCAACTTTATTTAATTTGTTTTATATATATATATATATATATATATATATATATATATATATACACACACACACACACACACACACACACACACACACACACACTACAGGATGAATTAATACTAGCATACAACACATATAAGGATGAAATGAAGCAAGCATTGCTCAATTCTCTGAGAGAGCAGCTGATGCATGGAATAGACTACCAGATTACATTAAAGCAAGCACTAGTTTAGATATTTTTAAGACCAGAGCAGATACTTATTATGGGAACAACTGTTTGACATATTGGCAGACTAGAAGGGCAACAGAGCAGATACTTATTATGGGAACAACTGTTTGACATATTGGCAGACTAGAAGGGCATTAATGCCCATGCTTGAAATATTTGTATGTGTGTATGTATGTATATGCATGTGATTTGAAGTACAAATAAAAATAGGCAAGTACATTCATATAGAAAACATGACTTGCCAATAAAGTGGAGGTATAGCACATGTACACAGCAAATGTAGTGAAACTACAGAACATGAGTTGTCACTTCAACTCAGCGGAATATAATTTGTGAGATCACAACCTAAGGGTTAATACTTTAATACCGGATTGTGTATTATTTGTCATTTTCGTTTGCTGCATTTTGGAGGGAGATACTGAAGGGTATCATGAGTAGTAAACTGAAGGAGTGAGTGAAGGAGAGTTAATAGGAACTAAGAGGTCAGAGAGGAATGAGGTAAGAGTAATAAAACTTTCTCAGTAAAGGAGAGAAGGTGGAGGGGGTTGGGTTATGAGATTAGTTGGGTGGCATTCGTAGCTGGCAATTGTTTGGGGATGGGATTTTAGCTGTGATTGGAATACAGGTTAGGAAGTATTGTTTTTGATGTAGGCTGACATAGATTCCCATAGTCTGGCAGCCAGTAGGAAGAAACAGTGGTCTGTGCAGTGAAGCTTGATTTTAGGTGGTTGTAATGTGGCTCTGATTTGTGAGACTGTAGGAGGGTGAAAGTCATAATAATTTTGCTATAAGAGGTAGAACTGTTTTGTTGTTAAGGAGCTTGAAACATTGAAATCTTTGGAGAAGGTTTATCATTTCCTGCATTGGCAGCCAGTTAAGTCTTTGTAAGGTTTTGCAGTTGTGTTCCTGCTTTGGGGGAAGACTGATGAATGTGCACTGTTTGTTGCTTATAGTCTCTCATATAATGGAGCTATACTTGCATACTGAGGCTACAAATGGTAGGCCATAGTGTAACCGTCCTAGCAGGATACTTTATCTTATTGCTGTCCTGGTTGCTTTTGTAAGAAAGGGGGAAATTTTTGAGGACCAAAAAAGTGGTGTGTTAATCCTATTATGTTGTTTAGGTGGATAGTGAAGTTGAAAGAAGGGTCCAACTAGATACCTAGGTATTTGAAAGAGTCAGTGTTTCCTTTGGGTGTGTGGTTGTTGTCTTTGATTCGTAGTGGAGTTCTTTTTCTTTTTCTTCTTTCTATTATTGCCAAAAAGCATGTTTTTGTTTTGGTGGTGCTTAGAAGAATTTGTTTGTTACTGGTTCAGTGGGTGAGTCTGGGGAAGTCAGAGTGTAGTTCTTTTTTACTTGTATTACCTAATATAATTTCCTCTCTTAGGGACCATAGTGCAATTTGACTGCTACAAACTGACCAGAGGCTATATTGTTGTTGAAGAGGAGGTTGTAGCTGCCTAGATAATCAGTTATTTGTAGGTAGATTACCTTTCCTAAAAGTTTTCTAGTGGTGGGCATGATTGAGATTGGTCTGAAAGAGCGGTATTGTTTGTGTTAGCTTCCTTTGGAATGGGAGTGACTAAGGCTATTTTCCAAATGTTGAGTATTGGGACATCCATCTCACCCTCAAACATCACTAGAGAGCAGGTCCTCGAGGTGCTCTCCAAGGCCAAAGACACTGTATTGGCAAGTCTGATAATATCCCAGGATGTCTCCTTAATAGCATGAAACATAAACTATTAGTCTTCCTTCTATTCAACCATAGCCTCCAAATGGGCTTCACACCTCATAAATGGAGGACTGCAATGGTTATACCTCTGCATGAGGATGGCCCATCCATGGACCCAGGAAACTACTGACCCACTAGCCTGATGATCCTGCTGTGCAAGTCTATGGAGAGAATAATCATGGATATCATAAATGATGACATAGTAAACCCTAGTCAGTTCAGGTTTGTCAAGGGCAGGTCTTATCTGCTAAACCTGGTGAGCATCTTTGAGTAGGTTACCTAAGTGACAGATGAGAGCAAATCAGTGTATACTGCCTCCATTGACCTAGCCAAGGCATTTGACACAATACCCTACTCAAGCATCGTTAACCCCACTCAGGCATTGTTAACAAGCTCAGTAAATTAGGTATTAACCCATATGTCACCCACTGGATATCCAGCTGGCTCACTGATACAACCCAAGAAGTTAGAATAGGAGAATCTACCTTCAAAGAAAAGCTTGTTACTAGTGGGGTCCCCCATGACTATGTGCTGGGCCACTGCTGTTTGGCATCTACTTCTCTGAAGTCAAGGCTAATGTCAGGGGCCACTGGCTTATCATGTTTGCAGATGATTGCAATTAGGAGCAATCATTGAGTTCCCACAGGATACTAATATCCTTCAAGAGGGCCTGACACAGACTAATAACTGGTGACAAAATCAAGGCCTAAACCTCAATGCTAAGAAGTACATCATAGTATCTTTCAGTAATATGGCCACCCTGCAAACTACCACATTGGTATTACAATCCTGAGAGTAGGCCCTATAGTCAGGGAATTGGGAACACGTAGACAGAGATTTGGCATTTCTACTGTGGAAAGGAATGTATTCCATGTTGCAAAACTTATAAGTAAAGGTATAGCATCCAGGTCCGAATAAATCACCCCTCCCCCATTGTACTCTGCCCCCATTAAGTCCCACCACTGAGTACAATGCCCCCTTTACCAGGCATATGAAACAACTGGACTGTCCACAGTCCACAGGGATTTCTCAAAAAAAATACAAGAGGTAAAAAACAAGTTATTTTCAGACCACCTCAAATCATTGTCACTATATTCATTTTCCTACAGGCTGCTGAGAGGCGATCAACACCTACCCTCAAAGCTTCCTCAGATCCAGTACTAATGGATCTGTTACATATTTGGAGAACAAGTAGCATCAGGAACACCTGATATAGGGACCTAAGCCTTGCCAGCAACATAAACAAGACATGCTGGAGGGACAGTTATATGTCTAAGACACTTTCCCTTCTCTGGAACAGGCTTCCCATCCATGTGAAGCAGAGTTCTTTCCTACATTTATTCAAGTAGAACCTGGACCAGTGGATGGGGAACTGCAAATATACTCATGGTCTGCCAGCTATATCTTTATTAGAGACAGGAAGCTTGTAATTGTTTGTCTACCTATGAATATACACCCCCCCACAAAACCTTTGGGAACCATTACCGATCAAATTTTATTTTGGTGGACCTGGCAAGGCTTAAAATGGCCCCTTCGGTGATTAGCCTAGTATTCTACTATGGTGCTTTGATATTATGACATACTACAATGCAATGAATGCAATCTCTGTGAAAGTAGATGCCATTCTGGTCTGCAAAGAGTCTACCGCAAGAGCACCAGTAAGGAACATATAGATACTGAACCATTAAAGATGCATAGATGCACTACACCCAGAATGGGAATTAACTCTTTGCCATCACCTATAGGTGCAAAATATATCACAGGTTTGTGTACAGCAGGAAAACCATAGGGCAGACTGACCACAAATCACCATAGAGCATTTTTATGAAGCCATTACACTGAGTACCAGAGAAACAACAAAGATGATGCTATGCTTCCAGAAATGTAATATAACAGTGATATATAAACCAGGAAAACAAATGTATGTGGCAGGTGCTTTGACTCATGCCTACTTAAAGAAGACTTCACAACAGCTGTTGAATAATGAATGTGAGTTTTGTCATTGGCAGTTTTTCTGTCTATATCAAAAGGAAAAAAAAAGAGTTAAAAGACACATGGAGTGTAACTCGAAGATGCATTTCCTAAAGAATGTAATGCTACATGAAGGCCAGAGGAAATGTCAAATATTTCACTTCAGATCCAACCATATACTACATTCAGACAGGAAATCAGTCACACACAGGAATTTTGCTAAAATACATGCACCACTTTGAAGCCAGATTTTGCAATGGATCCAAGAATATGCCAGGAATGTGAGGTATTGGCCTGGTATATCAAATGATATAGAGAATATGAGTAAATAATGCCACATCTGTAACATACTTCACATGGGCACATGACAGAGGAAATAATACCACTTGAGAGTCAAGAATGATGTTCTCACAAACAGAGGCCAGCTTGCTTCATTTCAGACAAACACACATTGGTATGGACTAGTATTCCAAGTACCCTAAAGTGGTCATGTTGAAGGACACATCCTCAAGCACCAAGGTAATGGTTTTAAAGGGAATTTTTTTTCACACCAAGGTACTACAATGGCTCTTCTTTCAGACAGTGAGCCCTAACTCATAAAATAAGAGTTTCAAATTTTTGAGGGTGAACAGGAAGCCTGTCACGCCATGAGAAGGCCAAAATATCAGTATGTAAATGGAGGAAAGCATTCAGACTATAGGAAACATCATGGAAAATGTGTGCTGGAAGAAAAAAAAGACTGCTATCTAGCAGTCCTAGAGTACTACAGTACCCTGCTACAATGCATAGGACTGTCACCTGCTCAGATACTTGTGAAGAGTGGTCTAAGAATGAAGTCACCAACCTAACTTGTGTTGGTACAACCAGAAACTCTGCCAAATCTAAAAGAAAAATGGAAACTAACACAAAAGTTTCATAACAAATATTTCCTACTGCTGACTTATTACAGAGCACCCTTCTAGATATCCTTCAACTAAAATTACTCTTTCTTTTCTTTTTGAACATCAGCTCTGTAGTTGAGTCAGTCAGTTTATGTTTTTCTACTGAATTTTTTAGTGGACTACAGACGAGAAAAGAGTTTGTTGCCCAGAGTCACTGAATACGTCAGTGAATTTTGTCTGTGAGAGTAAGTTTCTGCAAATAATAAATGGGTGTAAAGCTAGAAGCAGATAGATTAAACCCATGTCCATATAGCATTTGTTAATTTGTGCAAAAAGATATATTTATATATTTAATTTTCAGATTGTATCACCTAATTTCCTTAAGTATTTTTTTTTAAATTTTATCTTAAAGGCCTGTGGCTTACTGTTTACTGGTGTATGTGAGTGTAACTGCAACAAACTGGTGAATTATAACTCCTGGCATCCACCTTTTGAGGAGAAAAAACTAGTTAATTATAGCCACCATATGTTAATAGTATAGCTGGCTTATTTTAAGAGTGTACAGCAACTGTGACATTGGTGTGCCAGGCTGGTCTGGCTGATGGCAGCATGTTACTCTAAAAGCAGGACATTGGAAACGTAATGAAAAGGGCAGTATCAGCATAATGACTGTGTAGCCTTTTCCTGTAGACTTAAAAATGAGCACATAGTTAAGTATTTATGTATTGCATTTGCACATAACAATCATATGTCATAACGTCTATCAAATCTTGCATTATCAAAGCATACAATGGCTAACTTTATCATTCTTATTTTCTGTAGACTACAGTTGGTAATATTATAATGGTGGTATTGTGAACCCTTTAAACCAGGTGATTATTATATCAACATTTTGAAAAAACACTGAAAATATGAGAAATCCCCATTATTGCCAAGTCATTTCTGTTGTCTACATGTTTTCACAGATTATTATCACCATTAATGATCTACATATATACTTTCAAAAATAAATAATGTGTAGATGGATACACAATGCTCATAGTGGGTTAATTTCAGTAAAGATATGTCATACTGGCCTTCAACAGTGATAATTTGCTATGCGAATATGTGACAAAATTTTATGAACAACATGATATTTAAAGTTACTGTAGCTGGAGTACAGGCGCATGTGAGATGTTTTGCATACATCAAAGTATAAAGGACAATAAGAATGTGGGTTGCCTTATGCAGATGCCTGTAAATAGTCAAATATGAAATGGTAGCATAATAATACTCTGAAAATGGTATAGTGCAGAGGCAAAACCAAAAACCTCAAAGAAACTGCACACTGTGGTAGAGAAATTATGTAAATCCACACACTTGAGTAACTCTTCCACCATAAAAAAAATTTAACAAAACAAATGGTTTAGTGCTTTCATTCTGAATTAATAAAACTGGACTTCATCAGAACAATTCTTCTCAAACATCTCTTCCTTTTATACCATCAATGGTGCACAATCAATTTTCTTAAAGAAACAAAAAAAAAAAGAAAAACCTTTCAATGTTTAAAATTTATCACTACATTTCCTAAAAAACAGTCTCAGCATATTTAAAAATGGGTAAGTACACAATATGCATGTACTATTCTTCACCATCTTTTTTATATATGGAAACTTTTTTTCTGCTTTCAAAACATACACCCGCTTAGAGTGCTAGAATGGAGAGATGATGAAATTGGCAAGCAGAAGAGAGTAGTGTTGCTGGAAATGAACCCATCCTCAAGTCTTAGTGAGTAACTTTGCATGGTGAACCCGGTTTTTACAAAATCTCACGAAGATGACACAGATATATAAACAGTATTTTATGTAGCATATATCATGGAGAGAGTTAGGTTAAAAAATGGGAAATACAGATGGCTGCTCATGTCTCAGAATAAAAAAAGTGCCCAGTCCTGCTGTACTCACTGGGGCCATGGCCTGGAAAAAAAATAGCAGTGTAGAATCCTCAAGATATTGAAACATTCTTACTATGGGGTTAGGCTAGGGTCAGGGGGAGGAAGGCCCTCTTTTGTAGAAGGAAGCAGTAGTCCACAAAAAAACACAAAAACAGGCCAGAAAAGAACCATAAATATGATATAGTGGTCTATTGAGGATAAGAAAGAAATTATGTATTGTTAATATTATGCAAAAAACCCAGCATTTCTAGACAGAAGATATTCAGAAACATTAAGTATGAAATTAGAGGAAAGAAAAATACTTGCACAAGAAAAACTTTTAAAAGCTTTAAATGCAAATGTGTATTCACAAATACAACAGGCCTAAGCAACACATTACATAGATGAAGAAACTCTGGGCTATCTGGAAGAAGAAGCAAAAGAGGAAGGGTGAAAATATAAAGAACAAAATCCCGAGATTTTTGAAAGGTACAAAAAATGAAACATGCAGCTGAGAAGGAAATAATAGATCTGATATAGTGCAATATTTACGCAAAGGAGAAAGCCAAATTAATCAGTACAAAAGAAGCAGCTCCAAAGATATTTGAAGAGGAATACAGGCAAAAGCACCCAGATATGAAAATTTTCACAATACAAAAAAAATAAAAACACAAAGAGGGAAAAGAGGCAAAGGCACCCGGATATGAAAACTTTCACAATACAAAAAAATAAATGCGCGAAGGGGAAGTTTAGAACAGATCATTATCAGGGTAGAAGTTAAACAAATAGAATCTGAATTCATAGAATACCTGCAAAGTGAAGGTTTTAGTGTAGAAAGTCTAACACAGGTTATGTCACAGCCTGATGGAACAATGAGTCCCAAAATTAAGCAGAAATAGGTGGCGTGGGAGACATCAGAAGAAAAAATATGAGCATGGGAAAGAAAAGGAGAGTTGGTATGGTGCAATATCTATGCAAAGGAGAAAGCAAAACTAATCAATACAAAAAGCAACACCAACGGTATTTGAAGAGAAATACAGGCAAAGACACTCAGATATGGAAAATTTCGCAATACAAAAATAAGACAAAAAAGGGAGAAAATAGAAAAGGGGAATAGTAATGGAGAAGTTAAAGAAATAATGAAGTTATAGATTACCTGTGAAGTCAAGGATTTAGTGTAGAAAATCCATCTCAGGTAATGTCACACCATGATGGAACAATCAGTTTTCAAATTAAGGAGAAACAGGTGGAACAGGAAGCATCTGATCACTTGCCACTTGAAAAGGTTCTGGAGTCTTCTGCAGGAAACCAAAAGTTCAGTTGGAGTTGCACAGCAAGGGAAAGAGCAGGAAACGGTGTTAACTCTGATGCAGGCAATGCTGTGGTGTGATGGGCTAATGAATTCCCATATGAAGGAGCAATGGATGACGCAGGATGCAACTGAAGAAATGTCACAGGAAGATGTTCTGGAACTTTCTGTAGAATGCCCACAGAAAGAAAGCAAAGAATGTACCATCAGTTTAGAAGAAAATGATCTAAGGATAGATTGGCTTGATGTGGTAGAGATGGATAGACATATTAAGATCTATGAAGGAAATAGACTTCAGAAAGTAAACAAGACCCAAAATATTACAAGTCTATTAAAACAGATAACACAGTAATCATGTCTATTAATAGAAACTCGTGATATAACAGAAGTAAATTAGATATATTACTGTGTAGCTAAATTAATAACAGATAAGGTCTTGCCACAAAAAATGCAGAGCAATAAGGAAAAGGAAAGAAAGTATAAAATGCCATCATGGAAATGTCAAATAGAGGAAACTATAAAGCAAGTAAGGTAAAATGTGTCACTGTTAGAAGAGTAGAAGAAAGAACAGATCAACACAAACTCTTAGAAAGATAGATGTGATAAAAGCAATGCATAGTATCAGAACAGACCAGGATCTATTATACACTATAGCAAATAATAATTTAAAGATATGAGCACAGGCTGAAAAAAACTTAGAAGATATGCAGATAAATTTAAAGGAAAAGTACAGAATAAGCAATTCACTGAGAACCCAAAAAAGCTTTATAGAGAACTGGGCAAGAAAGTAAAAGGAATAGAAACACAATTAAAAAAGAAGAAATAGACTCATTTTGGAGAAATATTTAGGAAGACCCTGTGGGACATAACAAAGATGTGGAGTGGATAGAAACATTAAAAGAAACAGTAAGAAGTAAAGATGTACAGGATATGTAATGGCCAGAGAAACTGAAGAAAAAATTTGGAAAAGCTCCTGACTGGAAAACCCTAAGCATAGATGCAGTACCTAATTTCTGGCTGAAAGTATTAACATCTTTACACAGAGATTTAACCCTGAGAACGAACTACTTATATGCACATCCTGAACAGACAACAGCCTGGTCAACAAGCATGAACCTACAAACCATATTAAAAATAGTAGACCAGTAACTTGCCTTCCGATGATATACAAACTATATAGTGGAATTGATACAGACAGTTTTTAGTTGTTTAGAAAAATAATTATGTCAATAAAACAAAAGGGTAACAAAAGAAAGTCATGTGGAACAAAGGATCATTTGTTGTTAAATAAAGCCGTAATGAAGAATTGTAAAAAGGGGAAGAATCTAAGCTGGCATGGATAGATTATACAAAAGCATTTATGGCATTGCACATTAATGGATAAAGAAGTGCTTACAAATGTAAAAGATGCATTCTATATTGATGAATTAAATTACAGTGACCAAGAAACAGTAGCAAACCACTCTGCAGCTAGGACCATGATAAAGGACAAAATTATTATGCCAGAGATAAAAATTCAAAGGAGGATATTTCAGGATGACTCTGTCACAACTGCTCTTTTGTCTTGCCCTTAACTCATTCATCTGTCTCCTTAACAGATTAGGTCATGGGTACAACTTTGCTCCCAGAAAACAATCAAGTGTAAACACTTCTCATCTTTTTTTTTTTTTTTTTATGGATGACTTAAAACTGTATAGTCCATTAGATGAGGAGGTGAAAACACAATTGAAAGTGGTTAAAACTTTTTCAGATGGTATAAAAATGTCACTTGTTCTTGATAAATGTATGAAAGCAACATTTAAAGCAGGAAAGGTGCAAGAAAATATCAGTCTGGAACAGCAATGTGATATAAAGGAACTCGAGCAGGAGGGAGCGTATGAAGACTTGGGAACTGATGAAGGATCGGCAATAAAGTGTGAAAAGATGTGAGCAAAACTCAATAAGGAATGTTTCAGAAGACCAAAATTAATGTTGAAAACAGCTCTGACATCTAGGAACAAAGTCCAAACTATAAAGCAATTTGCTCCTCCAGTTTTAACTTACAGTTTTGGGGTGACCGATTGGCCCCAAAAGGTATTGGATCAGTTGGAGAGGAAAACAAGAAAAATGCTTCATGATTATCAAATGATACATAAAAATCAGTGTAAACTAAGAATATATGTATTTTCTGAAGGAGGTATGGGCTTCCTTGAAAATGAATACATGAATAGACCTGCAACTGTGGGACTGCATATATATCTGCTGACCTCATAAGATCCAAACATAATGAAAGTTTTAAAACATGAGGTGAACAAGTCTAAGATGACTTCCCTGTTAATTTAGGAAAAGCATGTTGGTGTTGAGTGGGAATGGAAATAAAACCAGAAGTAGATAAAAATCAGACAACAACCGAATGTGCCAAAAACAAAAGAAAGAATTTAAGGAGAAGTACCAGACAGAAGGCAAGAAATGTGGAAATGGCATAAATATTGTGATAACTACAGAAACCTCCTGGAACAACCTTGTGTTGATCAGGATTCGACACAGGAATCGCTGCAGAGAGGTGAATTTCAACCAAATAACGAAAGGTTAATATTGGTGGCCCACGACAGTGGACTACATTCACGTTGATTTACAGAGTCCATAGAACATATGGGAGAACCTGACAAATACAGATTCTGTAAAACAGAACTGGAAACAGCTGCACATCTTGTTTCTGGGTGTGATACACTAATGGCAGAGGGCCTGTATACTGAAAAGCATAATAATGTGGTAAGACTGTTACATTGAGGATTGTGCAAACTTTACAATACTGAAGTAGATGAGAAGCACTGGAAAAGTGAACCACAAAGCATTATAGAGAAAGAAAACATTTGTATCACAGGGGCTCACCCATTACCAAAACAGTTCATAAAACACATGCAAGCAAACCAGATATAGTAGTCTATGAGAAGAGGACAAAAGTAGCAATGATCATTGAAATTGCTACACCCAGTGATTACTGTGTCTTATGTACAGGCATACACAAAGTCATAAAATACCAGGATTTGCAAGAAGAAATAGGGCAATGTAGAAAAAGGATACCCAGACAGCTCCAATAAGAGTAGGAATGATGGGCTTCATAAAAATAATTTACAGTCAGATTTAGATAAGCTACTGATACATGTAATCCCCATGAATTACTGAAGGAGTCAGTTCTGGACACATTGTGGGTGTTGTAAAGAGCACTTTTGTTTAACATCAAAGATTGAAATAATACTAATCTCATGAACTTTAATCCTACCCTGACAGTATTTTCTTAATAATGTCATAGTTGTGCTCATAAATTCGTGTTCCCAAAGGGTGCTCTACATAAAATATAGGACAACCCATGGACTTTGCCACATATATTACTCCTGGAGTTAAACAGTTTCTGCCTTCCATCATAAGAGTTGTACCAAACATGTTCTCCAATGTTAGTTTCCCTCCTTCTAAGATGTAAGTACATTGCTTAGAATGGCTGCATTTCTTTATGCCATTTTTGATATTGGTGCTCTTCTGTCGGGCATTGTGAACTTTGCTCTTTTTTACTAGCCCTTTTAAATTTCTTGCCATCTTATATATAATATTTTTTCTTCCTCAACCAACCTAAACATTGCAAAGTTTGCTTTCATTATAGTCCAGTTTTCCTCAATGATATTCCTAATATACTTTGACTTGTCATTATATTGGACTATATATGCTATATCAAACTAGGTGTCATTACTTGTGGGAGATGAAATTTTTAAGCTGACATCTCAATTTTTAACTTACATCCAAGAGGGGTGTATATGTAGTACCCCACTGTTGGGTCATTTCGTTTACAACTATCTCAATCATTTTTGATATAGAAGGAAGTGATGTTTGAGACAAATTGTTCTGATGAAGTCCAATTTTATTAATTAAGGATGAAAGCACTAAACTTATTTGTAAAAATCATTATTTTACAATTTTTTTTTCTGGTGCAACAGTTACTCTGCTGTGTGGATTTACATAATTTCTGTATCACAGTGTGCAGTTTCTTTGAGATAAATAATACTCAATTATCAAGCATTACAGTGTAAATTGTGTGTGTGTGTGTGTGTGTGTGTGTGTGTGTGTGTGTGTGTGTGTGTGTGTGTGTGTGTGTGTGTGTGTGTGTGTGTGTGCGTGTATGTGCATGTGTATATATATATATATATATATATATATATATATATATATATATATATATATATATATATATGTGTGTGTGTGTGTGCATATCTGTGTGTGTCTGTGTCTGTGTGTATGTGTGTGTGCATGCATGCATGCATGTGTGTGTGTGTGTGTGTGTGTGTGTGTGTGTCTGTGTGTGTGCTTGTGTGTATATGTGCAAGTGTGTATGAATATATGCATGTGCCTGTGTGTGTGTGTATACATGCAACTGTGTATGTATATGTGCATGTGCGTGCGTGTGTGTGTGTGTGTGTGTGTGTGTGTTTGTAAGATACATGAAGTACAAATAATACTGGCAAGTTTAACAGCTTCTGTATTATACTGAAAATTATGCATTTTTGTAGTGTGGAATACTTTTGCTGCTGGCTTATTATTCAGAGTGGACTTTAAATAAACATAAAGGAAAGGAAGTCATATATGTGAGACAAATCCAGGGTAATGCATGCTTAATACCATGGAACAGTGTCTCAATTATGTGTCTTTACATATTGGTCGTAAAGTGGCAGTAGTAACGATTTAATCATCATCATCATCTTTCGGTTTTTCCCGTTAGGGGTCGCCACAGCGGATCATCTCTTTCCATTTCTTCCTATCCTCTGCATCTTGCTCTGTCACATCAGCCGCCTGCATGTCCTCTCTCACCACGTCCATAAACCTTATCTTAGGCCTTCCTCTTTTCCTCTTACCTGGCAGCTCCATCCTTAGCATCTTTTTCCCAATATACCCATCATCCCTCCTCAGCACATGTCCAAACCAATGCAATCTCGTCTCTCTTGCTTTGTCTCCAAACTGTCCAACATGAGCTGACTCTCTAATATACTGATTCCTAATCCTGTCCATCCTAGTCACACCGAGTGCAAATCTTAACATCTTTAACTCTGCCACATCCAGCTCTGACTCCTGCCTTTTTGTCAATGCCACTGTCTCCAACCCATATAACATAGCTGGTCTCACTACTGTCTTGTAGACCTTCCCTTTCACTCTTACTGGTACCCGTCTGTCACAAATCACTCCTGACACTCTTCTCCACCCATTCCACCCTGCCTGTACTCTCTTCTTCACCTCTCTTCCACATTCACCATTACTCTGAACTGTTGATCCCAAGTACTTAAACTCGTCCACCTTTACCAACTCTACTCCCTGCATCCTCACCATTCCTCTACCCTCCCTCTCATGTACACACATATATTCTGTCTTAGCCCTGCTGACCTTCATTCCTCTGCTCTCTAGAGCATATCTCCACCTCTCCAGAGTCTCCTCAACCTGATTCCTACTCTCACTACAGATCACAATGTCATCTACAAACATCATAGTCCATGGGGCCTCCTGCCTGATCTCGTCTGTCAACCTGTCCATCACCACTGCAAATAAGAAAAGGCTCAGAGCTGATCCCTGATGTAATCCCACCTCCACCTTAAACGGATCTGTCACTCCCACTGCAGTCCTCACCACTGTTACACTACCCTCGTACATATCCTGTACCACTCTTACATACTTCTCTGCCACTCCTGATTTCCTCATACAATACCACAACTCTTCTCTAGGCACCCTGTCATATGCTTTCTCCAAGTCTACAAAGACACAATGCAACTCCTTCTGACCTTCTCTGTATTTCTCCAGTAACACTCTCAGAGCAAACATCACATCCTTAGTGCTCTTTCCTGGCATGAAACCATACTGCTGATCACTAATCATCACCTCCCTTCTTAACCTAGCTTCTACTACTCTCTCCCATAACTTCAAGCTGTGACTGATCAATTTTATCCCTCTGTAGTTACTGCAGCTCTGCACATCACCCTTATTCTTAAAGATAGGTACCAAAACACTTTTTCTCCACTCCTCAGGCATCCCCTGACTTTCCAAAATTTCATTAAACAATCTAGTTAAAAATTCCACTGCCATTTCTCCTAAGCACCTCCATGCTTCCATTGGGATGTCATCTGGGCCAACAGCCTTTCCATTCTTCATCCTCTTCATAGCTGTCCTTACTTCCTCCTTGGTAATCTGTTTCACTTCCTGATTCACTATCCCCACATCATCCAACCTTCTCTCTCTCTCATTCTCTTCATTCATCAGCCTCTCAAAATACTCTTTCCATCTACTCAACAAGCTCTTCTCTCTTGTGAGTACCTTTCCCTCCCTATCCTTTATCACCCTTACTTGCTGCACATCTTTCCCAGCTCTGTCCCTCTGTCTAGCCAATTGGTACAGGTCCTTCTCTCCCTCTTTAGTGTCCAGTCTCTCATACAACTCTCCATACGCCTTATCCTTAGCTTTTGCCACCTCTCTCATTGCCATGCGCCTCATCTCCTTATACTCATGTCTACTTTCTTCATCTCTTTGACAGTCCCACTTCTTCTTCGCCAGCCTCTTCCTCTGTATACTCTCCTGTACTTCCTCATTCTGCCACCAAGTCTCCTTGTCCTCCTTCCTCTGTCCAGATGTCACACCAAGCACATTTCTAGCAGTCTCCCTTACTAGTTCTGCTGTAGTTACCCAGCTATTCGGTAACTCTCCACTGCCTCCCAGTGCCTGTCTTAACTCTTCCCTAAACTCCACTTCACAATCACCCTTTTTTAACTTCCACCATTTAATCCTTGGCACTGCTTTCACACTCCTCCTCCTCTTCTTGATCACCAACGTCATCCTACAGACCACCATTCTATGCTGCTTAACTACACTTTCCCCTGCCACCACTTTATAGTCTCCAATCTCCTTCAGACTGGCCCTCCTACATAGGATATAATCCACCTGTGTGCATCTTCCTCCACTCTTGTACGTCACCCTATGCTCCTCCCTCTTCTTAAAATACGTATTCACCACAGCCACGTCCATCCTTTTTGCAAAATCCACAATCATCTGACCTTCTGCATTCCTCTCCTTAACACCAAACCTACCCATCACTTCCTCATCCCCTCTGTTCACTTCACCAACATGCCCATTAAAGTCCGCTCCAATCACTAGTCTCTCACCCTTGGGTACACTCACCACAACTTCGTCCAACTCACTCCAAAATTTCTCTTTCTCATCCATCACACACCCAACTTGTGGAGCATATGCACTAATAACATTCATCATTACACCATCAATTTCGAGCTTCATAAACATCACTCTGTCAGACACTCTCTTCACGTCTAAAACACTCTTGGCATATTGTTCCTTTAGTATAACCCCTACCCCATTTCTCCTGCCATCCACACCATGATAGAACAATTTGAATCCGTTTCCTAAACACCTGGCCTTACTTCCCTTCCATCTGGTCTCTTGCACGCACAATATATCAAGCTTCCTTCTCTCCATCATATCAGCTAGCTCTCTTCCTATACCAGTCATACTGCCAACATTCAAAGTTCCTACCCTCACTGCTACACTCCTAATCTTCCTCCTGTCTTCCTGCCTTCAGGCATGCCTTCGCCCTCCTCTTCTCCTTCGGCCAAAAGTAGCCCAATTTCTGCCAGCACCCTGTTGGCTAACAGTACTAGTGGCGGTCGTTGTTAACCCGGGCCTCGACCGATCCGGTATGGAAATATGAAATTTTCCAATAACATAATAATAATAATAATAACATAATAATAATAACAACAATAACATAACAATAATAACATAAATAATAATAATAAATAATAATAAAATAACATAATAATAACATAATAATAATAATAATAATAATAATTAATAGTAGTAACGATTTAATAAAAAGCTCTTTATATAGATAAGTAGGTACACGATCACAAGAGGTGTATGAGGTTAATAGTAAATCCACACTGAGGACATATGTGCAATGAAAATAAAGAAACAGCTTCAGTACTTTTGGAAGTACAAAATACACACTATCAAGAGAAGTCTGCTTTTGTTTAACTTGGATAAAATGGAACGCATTGCACACCAGCAGGGCAAACATAGTATAACACATATAAGGCTAACATTCAAACGTATGCAGCAATGCTTGACTTCTGCAATGTATTAGCGTCACAAAATATACTCATAAAATTCCATTAGTCCAAAAGAAGCATTTTCTTTTGCATAGACACATATTCAGTTCAACAACATTGAAAATAAGTACATTTGATGGACCAGAAACATGCTTTTGGTAATATTGCATGCTTACATTCATTCTGATGATCTCTTTATGTACTAAAATTCTTAAAATTTGCAAATTTATTTATTGCACTATGTATGTAAAAGGTCATTTCACATCCTGTTCATGTACACATCATGTTTCTTCAGAGTTATGTCTGCATTCTGTACCAAGTTAAAATAATTTCTTACATATAAAATATCTCATTCAACATTAAAAGTATGACAATATTTCAATTGTTTCCAGTGATACATATAGAACACCTAAAGAGCCATTTAAAAATGTTAGCCTCATGAGGAACTGAAAACATTGCTTTATATTTTCTATAAGTTTGCAGTGTGTGTGTGTGTGTGTGTGTGTGTCTGTGTGTGTGTGTGTGTGTGTGCATGCAACATATATACATATATATATATATATATATGTTGCTTATGTATCAGTTTCATATTTTTTTCAATTTCCTTTGCACCATAACTACAATCGTGCATAGATAGTTACTAGTCTTGTAGTCCAGGGGTCCATTAAGAAGCCTAGCCCAAATTTCCAGTTACCCCAAAGCACTGCATGGTTAAGTAACTTGGTAAAGGATACAGTGTAGCCAAATAGGTGTTGATGGAATCAAACTCTGTACCACAGAAAACAGCTCACAGCCTTACCCCTTTGCACCAACTGACATAATAGCTAAACAGCCCCACACAGAATTAATAACTCAGGCACTTAGGCATTAAGGCCATAATTATTGATTAAATTTGTCAGTTATGTTTCCATGCCAAACACAAGATTAAAAGCCCATATATTCACTGAAGCCTTGTGGTGGGCTTTGCTGGACTTTTGCCCTCCATTGCTGCAAGTCATTGGAGCTTGCCTAGTGCAGATTTTCAAACCCATGCTGAAGCTCCTGCCAGCAGAGAACAATGAATGGTTCTTCTCCAGCATGAGCTGTATAAAAAGGTCTTATCCATGGGGCTAAATACATGGCCCTCGTACCAGCTTAAGTGGAAGAGTATCATCAATGCTTTTTATTTGTTCCACTGAGGTGCAAAAGTTCAAGTTCAGTTATAGTGAACTATCCTCAAAGCTGCTGCACCCTCCTCAGATTGTATTATAAAACATATTTATGACCAGCAAAGCACGATTGTATATTGTGAGTCATAGTTATGTCATTGTAACATATATGTAAAGAGTGTTCATTGTGGGTTTTGGAGTTCTGCTCCATTCCCATACAGAAAAGAGGTCCATTGCCTCAATTGTAAGTTTTTATTCTGATTCCAGAGTATTCAGCACAGATGAAGGTCAGTACTTACCTGTGGTGTCTTACTACTAATACCAGCGTGCTGAACCATGTCAGGTGTGCATTTTTAGAGCTGGTTATTTCTTATTTATATAAAACAAGTAAGAGATATTCCTATATATAATTATATTTGTTTCAGCAGTGCGTGGTTTTGTGTGTGTGTGTGTGTGTGTGTGTGTGTGTGTGTGTGTGTGTGTGTGTGTGCGCGCGTGCATGTGCGGAAGTGCTACACAAATATAAACAAATGCTTTTATGAGTGTACTTACAAATGTAAGCAACGTCTAAAGAAATGTATTTTGGCTGCATAACCCTGTATTGGTATAATCCTATTCTACTAAAAGTATATGTTCACTACACATAAACAGTTACAGCATTGATTTTTATGGTTCGAATAAAAATAGGTGGTTTATAACTTTTGTATTTTTGGGAAACCACTTGGCATTGAGGTATATTCATATAGACATGTAGATGTATATTAGAAGTTATTTTTTTGAATACCTTAACAAATATAGTTTAAAAATATAGCTTTAGGTACATATGTAAATAAATGTAGCATTATGGGAGAAAATGCAGAGCTGTTCATACATTCTGATAACTAGGTAACTTGGTAATTCTGAATACTTGACTTTCTAATTATGAAAATGTGACTGTGAACCACTGTTTGTATTATGTGTGCTGGTCTGGTGAAGAAATATCTACATCTATAATTGTTCGTTAGGATGCCTGGGCAGCACATTTAACATGACATCTTCTTGTAAGAGGAAAACAACATACTCCTCAAAAAATTCAGACTGCATGGGATGGCTCTTCAAGGCAGGATGCAGCACACCAACAGAGGGACTGCCTGTAGAAAGGGAAGTGTATGCAAAGAGTAAATGAAATGGCATGTTATAGCTGTGCAGAGCAGAACTCCCATGACCATGTCATGGACATGTGTGACCGTACATTGTGATGGGCTTGTAGCACAGGATTTGGGGCTTTGTTGAACTGTCTTAACCCACCAGTCAGTTTGTGCAAGAATGGGTGTGGCCAGCGTGATTGACTGCAAATGTTGCATGACTGGCATGGCATGCAGACTTGCCAGTGACATCATCCATACACGGCTTCTTGATTATCACATTTGAGTTCTGCTGCAAATCTGCACCTGTAACAGTTTCTACTGTAGTTTACTTAAGCAATAACCCACGCCTGTGTGTAGGTAATGCTGGATTTACCCACGGTTGGTGTGGTTTGGTCACGAGGGCGAAGCCCGAGTGGTCAAACAAAGACAACCGTGGGTAAATCCAGCATTACCCACACCCAGAAGTGGGTTATTGCTATTATACAATGACATTATTTAAGAAAAAATACTTACTTTTCTTAAATAATGGCATTGTATAATGCCTCCGTGCTGCCCTTCCGCAGCTGTCTGGTATTCTGCGGCAGTTCTGATGTACTGCGCATGTGTATGCTTACGCAGTACATCAGAGCTGTGGGTGGAAGCAACTGAGAAAGCAAGATCTCCGTTGCTTTTTAGAAAGTGTCTCGCTATGTTAAAGGAGTTTAACATAGCAAGACAGCTTTAAAAAAAGCAACAGAGATCTTCCTTTCTCTGTTGCTTTTTTTAAAGCTATCTCGCTATGTTAAACCTGTAAACAAGTAAGAAATACATAAAAATGAATACCAATGGCTTGAAAATATTAGGATCCATAGCAAGAAGTGAAAACCACAAAACAAGACTGTATTGTCCTTCTGTACATAAAGAATAAAGAAGAGGATGTTGGAATGAGGATATGACAGAAACATGTAGAGAAATGCAAGAAGGTACAGTATTTCAGAAAAGACATGACTGAGACAAGATGATAAAAATCAGAACATAAGAAGTACATAACCCAAGGCTAGTCTAATGAAAGCTATTTTTCATGCAGACTTTGGCAGATTACATGAACAAAAGGTTGGGAAGCATACCTTTTGACTTGTTTGCTCAAAGCCAAAAGTAATGGGGGAGGACAGACACCCAAAATCAGTGACAGTTTTTAAATATTGTTGTAATTCACCCAGATTTCTCACTCCGAAGTGTAATCTGTTTCATGTTTTTATTTTAAACTTCTTATGCTATGACTGGCTGAAATGCTCCAACTCTGTGCAACCCGTTTGTAGCTAAAAACTGTACTGTGTTACTACAGGACATTAACAGCTCTAAGCTGTAAATGTTATTCTTCTATATATGTATTAATTCACTAAGGGAGTGCAGTAATTTAACTGTTTACTGACTTTTTTTAGTGAATTACTTTGAATTTTCAGTAATGAAACATGTCCACAGTATGTGCTTGCTGATCTCAATGAATATTCATGCGGACGACAGACACAGGAAAATGTTTATTCATGACTGCTCTGTAAGGTCACACTGCTGCTAGTATTTGGGAGGGGTTTGGGTGGGGCTTGCTACTGTGTATCTGGTGGGTTAAGACAGTTCAATAAAGCCGGAATTGGCTGGCATGCCATGGGACACCTACTAATGCCTTCCCTTGTCTTAATACATAAATATTTCTGGTCTCACTTGACAGACTGGACCAACATGCAGGATATCTTGAAAATAAATGAGGTGAGGCTCCAATATTTGCATATGTGCAGTCATACACTGAATGCTGCAGGTATCTATTACCATTTCTATGTCTGCATGCAGCAGCTTCAAGGAGTTAGGGCAATGCTGTTTAATAAATCAATGGTGAGATGTCAAGTATGGAACATATTATATAATTATTAGAGTTCTTACTCTACATCACATGGGTTAATCCTTATGTAGTTACAACTCTTGTGGTGCATGACAGCCAAGAATTCTTCCTGAATTCAGGAAATTATAATCCAGGATACTTCCTCTTACCATGTCAACCATATAGTGTTGGACTGCTCCATATGGCAGTGTGCACAGAAACAGGCATAGCTTCATATGCAAGGAGGCTGGAACCCTGGAAAAGCTATGTGAAGTCTCGTATGGAGCATGGATATCACACACAGCCTGCATCAGCTGTCAGTCTAGAAGATATCTGCTTATTTAATTTTTATTTTGAATTTGTTAAGCAGGGTAAAGCATTGATCCCATTAGACCTATTTCTGTCTCAGTCTAGAATAGACACAACAGATCCATGACAAAACACAATATATACATATAGTATATACAAAGTTAAGGCAATATACAAATGGCATTATATACAGAGTGATCGACAAAACACAATATATGAATGCCTTATGTACAGAGTGGAAATCAGAGTTGTTATGATGAAAGAATCACAATAAAAATTATAGTCTTTATAAGGGTAGGAAGAGGTTCATCCATATGACCAGAAGGATAGCAGTTGCATTTTCCTAGAGTCTTGAAATGTGCTTTTATTTCTGATTGTAAAATGGGGAAAGGGATGATCTTTAAGAAAAGAAGGGAGAGATTCCCAAAGACTGGGACCAAGGACTGCAAAGTCATGGTTTGTGCAGTGAAGCCTAACTTGCAGGGTTTGGAACACCTGAGAAGTTAATATTTTTAAGGTAGTATGTTTGTGCATCTTGGAATAATCTGGAGTTTACTGAGGAGAAGTTCTCATTCTTGATAAGCTTAAATAGTGGTGAGGCAAGTTGAAAGTCAGTACATTGTTTCACAGGTAGCCAGTTAGCTTTTTCAAAGGTTTTATAATGGTGTTTACTTCTTGGGCCAAGAGTGATGAATCTGTAAATGGCATTCAGAATGGACTGAATGGTGGCTGCATTTCTTTCAGACTGTAGAAATTAGAGGAAGACCCTATTCTACCTGATCCAGTAAGATATCTTTGCCTATGGCATTCCTATAGGGTCTAGATAGAAAAGCAGAGATCCTGTTAGCCTAGGAAAGGAGGAGGATAGAGTGTGTGTGTGTGTGTGTGTGTGTGTGTGTGTGTGTGTGTGTGTGTGTGTGTGTGTGTGTGTGTGGAGAAGGTGGTGTAACTTTAGGAAGGGGTTCAACCAAATCCCTAGGTATTTGAATAAAGTGACATTTTCAGTAGTGTCATTTAGATGATCAAGGATTTTTAGTGGTCTGGAGATAGAAGTAAGATTTTGCCTAGTGCCAAAAAGCTGTATAAGGAGTTAATCAATAACTGTTTATCACTGACCCATTGAATAAGAACATGAAAATCAACGTGAGAGATGAGACAGAGTCCCATGTCATCAGCAATGCATATAGTAGGAGAGGCAGATGGCATAAGTCAAAATGGGAGCTTGCTAATGAAAGAAAAGTGGAGAGGTGACAGAATAGATCCTTGAGGGACCCCTTTCTGTAGATGGACTGATGAAGAGGTTTATAAGTTGAAATGTATTGAGAAGTGACAATTACAGAGGTAGTTTTTGAACCAGGGCAGTGTTTGATCACAAATTCCTATTTCAGTGAGGTGGTCTAGTAGAACTGAGTGATCAAAAAGATCAAAGGATGTAGTTAGATCAATAAAAATGGCTCCAGTGCTTACGCCTTTGTCCATTCCAGGAAGAATATTGTTGCTGAGTGTCCAGATAGGTGTGGATGTGCTATGCTCAGATGAAAAGCCATGCTGCTTTTGAGAGAGAAGGTGGTATTGGTTGATGTATTGAGTGTGTTGCAAGTGAAGTCATTTTTCCAGAATCTTTCCTAGGGTAGGGAGGCTAGAACTGGGCCAAAAGTCAGATGGACTGGGGGAATTAGATTTCTTAGGAAATTGTTTTACAATGGCATTTTTCCTGATATTATCCATAATATATTAAGTGTAATACACAAGTTGCAGATATGTTTCATTGGGGTTACGATGTTGTCTCTATAGTGATAAATAAAACCATGGGTGAAGGTTGTCTGTACTGGGGGGCTATTAAGTTTAATCTGTCCAAGCAGAGAGTGGATGTCCTTGTGTATGATAGTTTTAAAGTAGAATGAAGGTATGTATATATGGAGGGAGGGTGGGATGACAAAGGCAGTTTGGACTTGTCTAGAGAAAGATGATTGGCCTATTTCTGGCCATTTTGGGTGATTTTATTATTTATTGTATTTATTTAGCATTTGTTTACCAGGAAAGTCTGACTTGGAATGAAGACAATTTTCAGCGAATGCCTGGGGAGAAATGCTCCAAATGCATGTCTTTGTAACGTGGGAGGAAACTGGAGTACCTGGAGGAAACCCACACGAATGCAGGGAGGACATGCAGACTCTACACAAAAGGCACCTCAGCTGGGAATTGAACCGGAGAACCTGTTGCTGTGAGGTGACAATGTAACCACTGCACCAATGCGCCAAGGTTTGGTATGATTCCATCAGGTGACTTTTATGATGACATATTGCTTGCTTGGTGAGGTTGTGTAGCTGGATGTAACATTGTCTTTTTATAATAGTAAAAAGTATTTTCCAAGAATGCCATGCCTTGTCTTTGAGTTGTAGAAGAGCTTTAAGCTTATATGTTAACCAGTTATTACTTTTTCGTTTGTATAATCTTTGTCTTTGTCAGAGACATGCAGTTACTGAAGTCTGTGACAATGCCTGGGTCATAGCCTCTGCACCGCAGGTTGGGCTACATGTGATACCAGCTCTTTAGTCATCAGCACATTTACCTGGGTTTCGGGTGCTGACAGAAAGGATAGCATCTTCAATATAGTATGATACAAATTTTCTGTCGTTCTCATCCCAGTTTTACTTCTACATTATCACAGCTCTTTTTACTTCCATATGATCACAGCTCCTTTTTCTTCCATGTGATCACAGCTTAGAATGCCTTTACAATGCTGTCAAGTCTCACATACTTCTCAAACCGGCAGCATATGACTGCACACACTCATTCTAATAACATAGCCAAAGCGTTGTTTAGGATTTGTAACTGTGTACTTTCATATTCACAACTCTGGCTTAGCTTTGCAGCCCAATTATAGGGTAGTTCAGAATCTGTCCCTGTGTATTTTTTTTCACAAGGTATGTTAGTACACTATTTTCTTTAATGCACATGTTTTGTAAATGTGTGGAAATACTATATCCTGTAATATGTAGAAATGAAGTGAATAAATTACAAAATATCCCTTGGGGTGGATGCAGCATGTCTGTGAGTGTATGCTTGCCCTGCAACAGACTGCTGTACTTTCATGGATTGAAATCCTGCTTTATGGCCATTCATTTCCAGACTAGTCTTTGGCTTCCCACAACACCAAATCTGTTAAGCAGCTAATGAAAATAAAGGCATTGAGAAATGTATTAAGTATACAATACTTAACTTCTTAACAATACAGTTTTGCCCATAGTATTGCATACGTTTTCACTTTACTACAGAACCTTAATAGATTAAAAGAACACAAGTAAAACGTCTGAGTACATTGTCAGCGTGCTGTACTTTGATGGCCATGCCTTAGATTCCCTTTTAGCACTCTTCTTCTCCATTGTTATAATTGTTGACAATATCAAATAGCTTATTGGATTCTGCCACTGATTATTATACATTTGCTGTGAGTTAAGTTGCAGAAGGGCATTTAGAGGTAACTTTCAAAAAACATATATTCATGGAAAATGTGAAGGTAAATACATCATTATGTCCTATTCGTTTTAATGCTGACCAGAACCATGTTAAAACTGAACAAAGTGATATTTATTTTAAAGGTCACCTCTCTTCCACAGAAGGTTGTTTATCTTCAAAGTAATTCTTTCTTCGGAGATAGCAGAGCAGCTAATTGGAATCAGTAAGGTAGTAATGAAGCTGTGATCTTATCACGGAAGTCAAAGTGGAAGGAGATTCCTTCTAAGCAGAAATAGTCCCTTGCAAGAGTGGGAGGAGAAAAGGTGGATTAACCTAATCATCCTTCTGATCAGAACTCACTGCACTGTGAGAAAACTAATGAGAGAATCTTGGCTTTGATATTCGTCCTAATCTCAACAACAAAAAAAAAAAACAGCTGCAAGAAATATGATGTAGTTATATCTCTAGGGAAATTAGTTACTGATAATTTTAGTTTAAAAGTGACAGATGAAGTTTTTCTTCTATTCCTTAATGCCCCATGCAGAACTTTTAACATTTCATTTGTGTCTTAGCTAAGAATACTCTTGCTTATAAGTAAGCATGTTATAAAATACAGGCTGACCTTGTCTACAAATGAGTTAATGAAGCCAAAAGAAAGCTTTATTGTTCGCCACAGTAACATTCACTGCTGCTTTTTAACAAGCTGAAGAATTCTGAGTTTCTGTGATTGTATTGCACTAAGAATTGCTTTTCCAGTTCACAGTTTTTGATTATACTTATATATTTTACTGATGCATTAATAGAATTTTTTATGCAGTACAGTTTTAGAGAACCTTGAATTATAACATTGTGATCCTTTTTTTCTGTATAATAAAAACGAGTCTTGCTCACATTTATTTATCTTTCTCACCCTCTCTATATACACATATATACATATATATATATATATATATATATATATATATATATATATTATTTATTGGGAATCAGTAAAGTTCTAATGAAGCTGTAATCTTATCATATAAGTTAAAGCTCTGTTTTCGCTGGTTAACCTGAAAGCACAAGGAGATGAACTACCTTGCTTCTTGTGTCAGTATGCAGGCATGCACTGGCAAGATTCAAACCTAGGTCTCCAGCTATGCAGCCCAGTGTGACAGCTGCTGCAGTATTTCATCTATAGAAGACTAAATGTCAGCTAAAGATCATAAAAAGCCTTAGCTGGTTTAATGGATGTGACTGTGGATAACGTATCTATAAAATGGCAGGAGGAATTGAGCTCTACAGTATCAGTAAATGATTTTGTTTAAGTTGTCGTTATTCATCTTAGCTGATGATTTAGGGACATGTGTGATGCCCATGCACTGGCCCAGCAATCAAGCAGCCTCAATCCTCACCACTAACACCAGTGAGGGGTGTCCATATAGGGAAAGGATAATAAATACACACACAGTAAATTACAATTTCCCTTAAGAGCACACAGAGATCACAGTCAGTCTGGGGCTGGTTTCTCTCTTTCTCTCCAGGTCCCCAATAAGAGTCCCCACTGGCACAGCTATAGGGTTCAGATCTCAGCCTAGTGGGCAAGCTAAAACCTCCAGCACACTCACTGTCCAACCAGTGCTTCGTGGCCCTGCCCAAGTGGCTGACACACACACACTTTGAGATAAGAGTTTATACAACCACACAGACACTCCTGAAGAAGGCTGGCACAGGTTCTCCAGCTCTGCCCTTTTTACCCAGACTATATGGTAGAAATCACTGCCACCACCCAGCTAATATTTAACAGTTACTCAAAGGCCCTTAAAAGGGTGTACAATTATTACTGTGCAATATTATTATCCAAATGGCAAGTGCAACCTAACAGTCAAGACTTACTTGGAGTGACTTGGTACTGTATAACTATATACATGCAATGTACTCAGAGCTTAAATTATCTCTACACAAAACAGCCACAGTTGAAAGGTTTAAAAATATTTAATAATAAATAATGGTAAATCAAAAGGAGCAAAACTAAGAAAATACAAAGAGAACTGGATGACCAGGAAAGTAAAGTAAAATTTTATTGAGCGCTTTCGTCAATTTTTAACTATGACTTCTTCAGAATAAAATCAAGTTACACACTGAGTCTTATATAACCAGTGCAATAAATCAATTAAAAAGACTATAAAAAGTAAATCCACTTTTAAAGGTACAGGCTCCCTTAATGCATTGTACTAGCAAGTCATGTAAATTTTGTATTATGTCTCTTTGTAACTATATTTTCATAACCAAGAACAAATAAAATCAATAACATTCTTGTCATAGTTGTAAAAAACATGGAATATTTAAATGCAAAAGTCTGCTTTTAATTTTAAAAAGCTGCTAAGTGAAACCATATCATTGAGCCCTGGTCTAGTGGTGGCATTGACCCTCAATTGCCATAATAATTCTTTATACTCCAGTAAATAGTCAATAGGGCCACCCCTTTCGTCTATGATGATCTTTTCAAAAACTATAAACTTGAAATAGTAACCTGGGTGAAGGTTGATATGTTTGGCTAATGCATTTGTAATATTACATTTATCTATATCATAAATATGTTGGTAAATGCGGGTTCTAAAAGCATTTTTGTTTTTTCCGATATACAAGCACATACAGATCTGACAAATGCTGGCATAAATGACTTTTTTGCTACCACAATTATATTTCTGAAATAATCTAACCCATCCATAACCTTTGAGTAAAACCCTGTCTCCCTCTAATATGTGCTTACACTGTGTGCACTGCCCACATTTAGTCATTTTTCCCAGTCTACCGGTAGAACTACTACATGGATTTCTTTCAAGAATATTCCTTTTGACCATTTACTGGAGTCTATACTGTTATATTCTTGCATACTGCCTTCACCTTTCCATCTCTCTTTACCTAACTCTCCTATACTCACTGATTAAACTACGTAGTATATGAAACTCGTAGTGATTCAGCTTCCCTGCTTAGCTGATTGATTACGCTCTCTTCTCTAACTGTTTCTGCCCCGCTTCGCTCCCCTCCCTACCCCCTTATCCCACCCACCCCACGTATCCTTAGCCTTATACCTCACATACCCCACCCACTCTATATTTACACCTATCCCAGACTCCTACCTCATCTGTAACTCCCTCCCAACTTTACCCTCCTTAATTATCTCTCCTACCCACCCAAAGCTAATTACATACTCTGACTCTTCCATCTAGCTTCTCTTACTTAATCTACAATCTTAGCCTAGGCCCCTTCATCTATTCCTTTCACTCTCACCTCAACATGTCCACTAAAGCTTATAAACCTCCACCCAAGACCTCTGTAACAGAAACTACTCTGTTAAAACTAACACTTATGCTCATTATTTCTCTTGCTCTCACACTTCCCTACTTCCTGACCTGTTATGAATTAAATCCTAGCTACCACTTTAACTACTCTCCCAAACATACTGCCTCTGATTTTGAAAGCCTAAACTTCACTCATTTAAACATTACATCTACCTCTAGCTATCTCCTAGCCAGATATCATAGGCTGTTTCACATTAAAATTCAAAATCTATGGTTTAGGAAACTAAAATACTTACTAAACTGTCCTAACAAAGCTTATCTGGAATTTAACCACTCTACCTTGGCAGATGGGGACATCCACCCCAACCCAGGGCCCGAAACTACTTCATCTGACACCATACCTGCCTCACTAAACTCATCCCTTCAACTACAAACCTCCAATGCAAATACTCTACTCATAGGGCACCTTAATATCCGTAGTGTCAATAACAAAATCACCCATCTCCACTCCCTTCTTGAATACCACTCCTTTGATATTCTCTGTTTGACTGAAACCTGGTTAAAACCCTACACTCAAGATAATGAAATCATTCCTCCAGGTTACAATATCTTGAGACTCGACATAAAACTAAAAAAGGCGGGGGAGTGGCACTACTATTTAAAACTGAACTAAATTTAACATTAGTACCCTATGATAAACTGGACATTACCAATACTGAACTTCTTATCTCTAAGCTACAACTAAACCCTAAAAAAGCAATCTATATTATCTGTATATATCTACCTCCTGGAAATAACTCTACCTCCATAGAAAATATCCTCAGTTGCATCACTTCCACCTACCCACAAGAAACTATAATACTTGGAGACCTCAACCTTGACTGGTCCTCAATAAACACTAATAACCCAACTTCTCATATTAATCTCCATGGCTTTACTCAGATAATAAACACCCCCACTAGGATTAACAAACCTAACAACAAAGAAAGTATTCTAGATTGGATTCTCATTAACAAACCTCAACTAAACTATCAGTCCGCAACGCTACCTGATGACTTTAGTGACCACAATCTAACCTATGTTATAAGACAAAAAAATGCCTCTAACAATTCTCCAATGTATAAGACCCTACGTGATCTCAAATGCTTCAACCCTATTCAATTTAAAACTGAACTAAGTGCCTGCAACTGGAACCCACTTAAGACACTTCCTCTTGAAGAAGCTGTTCTATACTTTAACACCACATTCCTAACAATTCTAGATAATCACGCACCAAAACGTTCCATCCGAATTAAATCTAAACCTGCCCCATGGCTATCTAAAGATACAAGACAAAAAATGTTACTTAGGAACAAATCTTGGAAAAATGGCGAACCAGCAAATCTCCCATAGACCAACAGACCTTTAGGCACCTAAGAAACAGTACCAAAAGAGCTATCTTCTCTGATAAAAAGAATTATTATAGTAATCTCCAGCAAGCAAAACACAATAACCCGCAAAAATTCTGGTCAACCCTAAACAGACTCCTTCACCCTGGACAGACTACCACCCCATCCCCTTCCGGGTCTGAAAAGAATTCCTCCCTTGACACTGCCAATACTTTCAACTCTTTCTTTATTGATACTATTAATTCCTTAGCCTCCCATCTCTCTAGTGACAACACTAGTATCCCTGACCTTACATCCCTCAATCTACCAACCTTTAGGCTTCAACCCATCTCCACTACCTTTATACAGAAATGTATCCACAAACTCAAACCATGTACCCCCTCGGCAGACCAGCTTCCATCTGAATTCCTTCAAAAAGCAGCCTCTGAAATAGCCTATCCCATATCCATCCTTATTAATAGAACTGTAAATGAAGCAACCATACCTGACATATGGAAAATTTCTCACATCATACCCTTACATAAAGGAGGTAACTCCTATGAATATTCTAATTATAGGCCCATAGCTCTCTTGTCCCCACTTGCAAAATCATGGAAAAATGTGTGCACCATCAGTTAATGAACCACTTAATAACAAATAACATTCTCTCTAACTGTCAACATGGCTTTAGGCCTTTTCATAGCACCACTACCGCTCTCCTCTCCTTTACAGACTTTATTAACAAGAATCGCAATAATAACATCCTGTCTTCAGCTCTTTTTATTGACCTGTCCAAAGCCTTTGACATGGTCAACCACTCTCTCCTCTTAAATATTCTTGAATCTCTATCCTTAGAATCTAAGGTTATCCACTGGTTTAGATCCTATCTCACTAACAGGAAACAGGCCGTCCTCTGGGATAACAAACTCTCATCTCTTCTCCCAATTTCACTCGGGGTACCCCAAGGCTCTATTCTCGGACCCCTTCTTTTCTCCCTCTTTATAAATGACTTACAAGTAGCTATTCCCCAAGCTACATGCATACAATATGATGATGACTCCACACTAATTTGCTCTGCTAAATCCATTTCTGAACTTCAAACTAATACTCAAACTGTATTTTCCAAAGTTGAAACTTGGTTCTTAAAACGTTGCCTCCTCCTAAACGCAAAAAAAACCAAACTCTTACTTTTTAGGCCTACTACCAGATCCCCTACATTAGACTTCACTATCTTATCTAATAATGGAACCCTTATATCTCCTGACTCTACCACTAAACTGCTTGGAGTCACGATTGACAACAATCTTTCCTTTGACTGTCATATCAACAATACCATTAAATCTGTGAACAGGAAACTTGGCTCTCTCTATAGAATTAAAACTTTCTTAACCTCCCCAGCCAAAGTTACTCTTGCTCACTCTCACCTTATTTCCACTTTTCTCTATGCCTCACCAATCTATACTAACCTCAAGAAAAACAATCTCTCCAAACTGTCTACCACTTACAATAATATAGCTAGATTTGTTACTGGTAAGCCTTTCAGAACTCACCACTGTCTGAATCTGCAGCAACTAAACTGGCTTGAACTGACAAACATGCTGCTTCTTTCCCAACTCACGTTTGTCCAAAGAGCTTTCTACCAACCTCATAACACACCTGTACTTTCTAACCTCTTAACCCCTTATTCTAATCTGAACTCACTCCGCTCATCTAATAAACTGCTAGTCACCTTAACCAAATCTAATAACCTAGCTGGTGATTCCCTCTTCTCAAATTCCATTGGTAAACACTGGAATCAACTTCCTACCGAACTTACTTCCATTGCATCTACTGTTCTGTTTAAACAAAAACTTAGAATCTACCTTAAAAGCCACTGGATGTGCCCCTGCTCTAATCCTGATTGAAAGTTAATTTCCTTAGTTAACCCTCTTTTTTCTCTCCCTATTCTTTTGTGCCTCCTGCTTTCTCCCTTAGTTCTCTTCCTCTACCATTTATGGACCTCTCTCCTATATCTTTCCTCTATATGGCTATGACTCTATTCCAGAAACTATATATCTTTCTAAATCTGCTCTCTCTGTCTATCGTTGTTTCCTCTTCCTTGGTCTTGCACTTTCTCTTCTTGGTTTTAAAAGATGTAATAAGCCTTAACATGTTGCTATTTACATTGTCTAGGAATTTAAAGTCCTATTCTTTTGGTAATTATGTTCATTGTCAACGTCCTATCTGAGTGTAATCTGTTATTTTTTTTTTTTTTTGTTCATGTTATACCTCTTTTGTCTATATGTGGAGCTTTTCTCCCCGGGCCTCTGCTGAAAATGGAAATATATCCAGTTAGACTAGCCCGGTTAACAAATGTAAAATAAATAAATAAATAAATAAATAAATAAAGAACTATTATGGCAATTGAGGGCCAATACCACCACTAGCCCAGGGCTCAATGATATGGTTTCACTTAGCAGCTTTTTAAAATTAAAATCAGACTTTTGCATTTAAATATTCCATGTTTTTACGACCATGACAAGAATGTTATTGATTTTATTTGTTCTTGGTTATGAAAATATAGTTACAAAGAGACATAATACCTATGATCAAAATTTACATGACTTGCTAGTAAAATGCATTAAGGGAGCCTATACCTTTAAAAGTGGATGTACTTTTTATAGGCATTTTAATTGATTTATTGCACTGGTTATATATAAGACTCAGTGTGTAACTTGATTTTATTCTGAAGAAGTCATAGTTAAAAATTGACGAAAGCGCTCAATACAATTTTACTTTTACTTTCCTGGTCGTCCAGTTCGCTTTGTATTTACTTAATAATAAATAATAAAAACAAGACAATACTTCTTGCTACACAGTGCTAGTCAAGAGTTCAGAGATCACAGAGAAATACTTAAAATAATACCGTAAAGTTCTGACATCAACACAGAAAAACACTTAGTCTACTCTTCCTAATTCCTAGCTATTTCTAAGAGAAAACATAGTTCTAAAACCCTACTTACATACAGAGCAAGCCAGTGCTGATAATGTTGGATGTTCTCAAGACCAAATGCTCAGAGCACTCTGATTCTCTCTCTTTAAATTGATATCACAGAGCTACTTCACATGACATCATTCTTCACACTTCTCTGGTGTTCCCAGGCTAACAGAAACTACATTTACATTCTTTACACCTGGTCAGAAACCAAAGCAATAAAAGACATTTATACATGCAAATTCTAGCCATTAACTCTGGCTTCAAAACAATAGGCAGAATCCCTTCATCCAGACATATAGGCTCCAAATTTTGACATCAAAGACATTCATGAAATGCTTGACTTAGCTTTCTTACAGCAGAGTGCACTGTTGTTACATTTTTGCAGTTCAATATCCAATGCAGTCTTTTCACATTTAAGAGAATTAGCCTGTGGCTTACATTAATATTTACTAATGACAGAATTATCTACAAAATTCTATCTGGCTAGTCTGACAGCCTTCACCTATCTTCACACATCTCCCCCCCGAAGAATTAAAGCTAGTTTTTCAAGTGACTGAGGAAACACTGCTTGAGAGGGTTAGGTCTATCTTTGTATACCTTACCCCATTCTGTGTCTTGAGAGTGCATCTGCGTTGGCATTGCTAATACCACTGCGGTGCTGCACTGACATATATGCGTGCATCCCTAGGCTCCATCTTAGCAACTTGGCATTTTTCTGGCTGACTCTGTTCTTCTTTCTCAAGTCTGTGAGGGAGCAGCTATGGTCCTATAACTGGGGATGAACTTTCTGTAGTACCCTGCTGTCCATAAGAATGCCCTCACCTGCGTTTTGGTAACAGGTGCAGGCCATGCCTGAATGGCTTCTACTTTGGCAGGTTCTGGCCTGATCTTACCACTCCCCTCTCTATGTCTCAGGTAGGAGACCTCTGCCATACCTTCCTGACATTTGCTGGGCTTAATGGTCAACCCTGCCCTCTGTAGTCTGCTCAGCACCTCCCTGACATGTTGAAGGTGCTCTTGTCAGGAATGGCTGTAGATGGCAGCTTACATCTAGGTAAGCAAGAGCAAACTCTCCTGCTCCTGCTAGGATATGATCTACCAGCCTCTGGAAAGTTGCTAGGGAATTTTCCATCCCAAAGGGCATCTTTGTGAACTCATACAAGCCAAAAGGAGTCACAAAGGCTGACCTCTCTCTAGCACTAGGAGTCAAGGACACCTGCCAGTAACCTTTGGTAAGATCAATGGTTGTACGATACATAGCCCCACCTAGCTGCTCTAGGGCCTCATCTGTTCTAGGCATGAGGTAAGCATCTGACTCTGTGTGAATATTTAATTTCCTGTAGTCCACACAGAACCTGGTGTTGCCATACTTCTTTGGCACCAGCACCACTGGGGAGGCCCAGGGACTGTTGGACTCTTGAATCACATCTAGTTCCAACATCTCCTGTATCTCCACACTCAGAGTCTGTTTGACTCTTTCAGGCACCCTATAAGGGGCCTGCTTAATAGGCCTTAGGGGTCCTGTATCCACCTGGTGCTGCACCAGGAGGGTGCACCCTGGTTTCCCAATGAACATGTCCCCAAACTCCTGAAACACTGCTCGGATTTCTCGATTCTCGGTAGGAGATAGCTGCTGGGACATTGCTACCCCTTCCACTGAGGTGTCTGTCCGAGCCTCACTGAAGAGATCAGTTACCAGATCTCCCTCAGACTCCTCATGCAATCCACTAAAAATGCTCAGCACAAGGGGCCTCCCTATCTTGGTAAGGGTTCATCATGTTAACATGGTACAATTTCTGCCCCTGCCTCCTGCCTAGCAGTTCCACCATGTAGTTAACATCACTTACATTTCTTACCACCTTGTAGGGTCCCACCCAAGCTGCTTGCAGCTTGTTGTGTCTGACAGGAATGAGAACCATTACTTGCTGCCTCACAGCATAATCTCTAGCTTGAGCATTCCTGCCATACCACACTTTTTTCTGTTGTTGGGCTTCTGCCAGGTTCTTCTGAGCCAAGCCCATGAATTCCCTGAGCCTTGTCCTCAGGTTTAGGACATATGCCACAACAGACTCCTTGTGAGGTTCACACTCACCTTCCCACTCATCTCAAATTAAATCTAGAGGTTCCCTCACCCTATGCCCATACAGCAACTCAAAGGGTGAAAAACCTGTGGATTCCTGGGGAACCTCTTTGTAAGCAAAGAACAGATGGGGCAAATATTTGTTCCACTCCCTCTTCAACTGGCCTGCAAATACCCATAGCATGGACTTGATTGTAGAGTTTAACCTCTCAACAAGACCATTAGTGTGGGGATGGTAGGCGGTGGTCTTCAGGTGCTTCAGCCCATAGTACTTCCACAGACAAGCCAGCAGGTCTGCCATGAAATCAACACCTCTGTCAGTCAGTATTTCTTTTGGGAAACCTACCCTGCTGATAATCTCTAGCAAAGCATTTGCCACCTTTTCTGCCTCAGTAGAGAACAGAGACACTGTCTCAGGGTATCATGTTGCATAATCCACTACCACTAGGATATACTTTTTCCCTGTGGAACTTGGGGTACTCACAGGCCCCACAATATCCATAGCTAACGCCTGAAATGGATCCTCAATCACAGGCAAAGGCATCAAAGCAGCTCTCACCTTTTCTCCTGCCTTGCCTACCTTTTGGCACTGCTCACAGGTCCTGCATTACCCTGTTACATCTCTGGAAATTCCAGGCCAGTAGAAGTTCTGGGTAATATGTCTCTTTATATGTTTTATGTCCATATGACCTGCAAAGAGAATATCATGGGCTATGACTAGAAGTGCCAGACAGTAGGCTCTAGGCACTACCAACTGCTGTACCCTCTCACCGTCTAGTCCTCCCTCAGGGGTCCACTCTCAATACAGTACCCCTTTGTCCCAGTATACAGAATCCCCTTTCCCTTGAGAATCAGGTGCCTTACTAGCTACCTGCCTCAGGCCTTCCACAGGAAGTCTGGCATCCTCTGACAGTGATGCCTCACTGTCAGCCTGGGTACTATTACTCACCTCTACCTTTGCAGTCCCTCTGTCCAAGGGAACATCAATACCCACAAGCAGCTGTGGCTCACCTTCAGTTTCACTGCTACAGAGTAGCTCCCTCCCTAAAGTAACCACCTCACCAGTCCTGGCTGCAAGTATGTAGTCTGTCTGGGTCTCCCCCAGGATACCAGACCCACATGCTTGTTTCCTAGCCTGACTGCGTGTAACTGCCTAAGCACATGGTACTGTCTCATCCAAATCTTTCCCTATCAGGACATCTACAGGATGGTAGTTTGGTACCCATGTTGTCTCAAGACAACCTACTATTGGCATTTTATCTTTCCCACTTAATGGCTCTCTCATCATTTATTCCCCACCTTGCCTCCGTGGACATCTGTATGCCACATGGCCCCACTGGTTGCATTCAAAACATTTAACCCTAGGTCCTGCACGTGTACCTGATTAAGTGGGTTCCCCTGCTACTGGCAGATTCTGTTGGGGCAGTATGTTCTGCCCACCATGGGTTCCTTTAGACCCATGAGCAGTACTGAGGGTCCCTTTCCTGCGCAGGGATGCCCTGCTTGCTATGTATAGGTCTCTCTTCTTTCCCAACTCATCTGAAGTAGTACATTGTCTATCAGCTATCCAGATCGTCATGTCCTCAGGCAAAGTGCTAATGGCTTGTTCCCTCATCAATAGGTCTGACAGCCCTTCAGAAGTGGTGGCCTGACATCCACTCACCCTCCTATGAAAATAAGTGCTTAGTTCAGCAACATATTTACACACACTTTCATCTGCCTTGCGTCTATGCTCATGAAACTTTTTCCTATATGTTTCAGGTGTTAGCTTAAACAATTCTAACAAGTGATTCTTAACAGCAGTATAATCAAAACATGCAATGTCAGACATTTTGGACAGCACAGTTACAGCTTTACCATGGAGTAAGGGGGTCAGGAACCATACCCAGAGCCTTTGGTCAACATCATACTGTTTACGTACCCTCTCAAATATATGAATGAAACTATCAAAATTATCCCCCTCTTTAAACTGAGGAAGACATTTATTGACCTTTTGTGCTTCTGGGGTCCAGTTACTCCCTTCACCATTACCTCCATGACTCTGGAGAAGAGTCAGCATCTCCTTCTCATGCTGCCTCTGCCTCTCCTTTTCCTCAGCTTCCAGGCATAGCAGTTTCTCATTCTCCTCAGCCTGCAACTGTTGCAGTTTCTTTGTGTCCTCACTCTCTAGATGCCTCAGTCTCTCAGCTGCTTCTATTTCCAAATGCCTGGCCTCTAACTTAAGTCTCTTTAGCTCCAGATAGATTTTTAAGTCCACTGCAGAAAGATTGAGCTGTCCATTCTCAGAGTGTGGCACATCTCCACTGCCAGTCTGATCATCCTCCTGGTTGCTGTTTTCTGATGCAGCTGTAACCAAAGCTGCAATCATGTCTGCCTTAGGTTTCCATGCACCAGTCCCCTAGCCTGAGACATTTCAGCCAGCTGGCTCCTTGTCATCTTTCCATACTCCTCTGCTGACATGCTGCCTGCTCTCCCTGACTAACTAAGCTAACAAAAGAAATAAAACACTTGTTATCTGAACTCTGAGTACTCACTGCATGGCTGATTTAGTGTACAAAACACCTTCAGTGATCACTGTACACAAGCTATGGGAATTCACTCTACCCACACCATTACAAGCCAATTAGTATTTGCTGACCAATTAATATGTGGTGTGTATATCCCACCACTGCCAAACAATTAATATGTGACACCCGTGCACTGGCCCAGCAATCAAGGAACCTCAATCCTCACCACTAACACCAGTGAGGGGGGGTCCATATAGGGAAAGGATAATAAATACGCACACAGTAAAGTACAATTTCCCTTAAGAGCACACAGAGATCACAGTCAGTCTGGGGCTGGTTTCTCCCTTTCTATACAGGTCCCCAATAAGAGTCTCTCAGCCTAGTGGGAAAGCTAAAACCTCCAGCACCCTCTCTGTCCAACCAGTGCTTTGTGTCCCGGACCAAGTAGCTGACACACACACACTTTGAGATAAGAGCTTATACAACCACACAGACACTCCTGGGAAAGGCTGGCACAGGTTCTCCAGCTGTGCCCCTTTTACCCATATTATATGGTTGAAATCACTGCCACCACCCAGCTAATATTTATCAGTTACTCAAAGGCTTTTAAAAAGGTGTCTAATTATTACTGTGCAATATTATTATCCAAATGGTAAGTGTAACCTAACAGTCAAGACTTATTTGGAGTGACTTGGTACAGTATCACTATATACATGCAATGTATTCTTAGAGCTTACATTATCTCTCTACAAAACAGCCAGTTGAAAGGTTTAAAAATATTTAATAAATAATAAAAACACAAGACAATACTTCTTACTACACAGTGCTAGTCAAGAGTTCAGAGATCACAGAGAAATACTTAAAATAATACCATAGAAAAGTTTTGATATCAACACAGAAAAACAGTCTAATCTTCCTAATTCCTAGCTATTTCTAAGAGAAAACACAGTTCTAACATCCTACTTACATACAGAGCAAGACAGTGCTGGTGATGTTGGATGTTCTCAAGACCAAATGTTAAGAGCTCTCTGATTCTCTCTCTTTAAATTGATAACACAGAGCTACTTGATATGACATCAGTCTTCACACTTCCCTGGTGTTCTCAGGCTAACAGAAATTACATTTATATTCTTTACACCTGGTCAGAAACCAGAGCAATAAAGGACATTTATACATGTAAATTAAAGCCATTAACTCTGGCCTCAAAACAAAAGGCAGAATTCCTTCATCCAGACATATCGGCTCTGAATTTTGACATCAAGGACAGTCATGAAATGCTTGACTTAGTTTTCTTAGAGCAGAGTGTACTGTTGTTACATTTTTGCAGTTCAATATCCAATGCAGTCTTTTCACATTTAAGAGAACAAGCCTGTGGTTTATATTAATATTTACAAATGACAGAATTATCTACAAAATTCTATCTGGCTAGACTGGCAGCCTTCACCTATCTTCACAAAACGGTAGGAAGTACATGTTGAAATCAATATTTACCATCCATATACCTACTGTGTAACTCTTAGCAAGACACTTAACTATTCCTCCTGGGCTTCAGTCTGAAAAAGGTCCATGTGTATCAGTGCTCTACCCAGTTAACAAATCGAAGCAAGCAAGCAAAGAAAGAAAGAAATAAAAAAATACCACCGGCATCATGGATCATCTCAGCAAGTCAGATGAAGCAGTTAAGTTGTGGTGACCCACATTATGTGTGTGGAGGCAGAAGATAAAGCGTTCAAGTGGCCCTAAGTGAAATCCACAGAGAATGGAGGATTATTTGGTGCATGTCCAAGTAAAGATTGATGAACTTATGGATAGGCTGAGGCACACAAACCTGCATCTTTAATAGCTACACGAAGGCATGGGATACACAGAAACAACAATGTATGTAGTCAAGTACATGAAGGTCTTATTATGGCTTTACTATTACTGAATAAACTTGTCAGGTACTAAGCCAAGAAGATAAATGACCAGGGGGCCAGTGGAGGTCAGGAGACTTCATTTTGGAGTGGCTTAGCTGCATGGAAGTAAAATCAATAATTTCTAAAGCCTGTACATCAGAAAGGAACATTGTTATTGACAATGCAGTCATTTAAGTGCACTAGATTATTCCATCACCCTCTACAGTAGACAATGTGGTCTCATCACAGCATTACAGCTGTTTGAGTGTCGTCCTGTAATCTATTTAAGTTGTCCGACTATGTTACATCTAATTAGATGAGAACACTTGAAGTTGTGTACTTCCGCAGCTGATTCCATGGATTCCGGTTTTTTTTTTTTTTTTTTTTTTTAGAAAAATAAAATACTTCAGTGGAAAAGTCATTCCCAATAGTCTGAAGCAAGGACATAAAACAGTAGATAAAAGCAGAATCACTGATGATCAGAAGATGGAAGGGACAAAAACAAAGGGAAGCAGTGTGCCCCAGAAACTTGAGACCAAACAGTAGTATGATCAGTGCACTCCAAACAGATTCAAACCTTTCTGGACTATTCCAGGAATAATAACTAATAGAAATGTTTACATCCCTCCTCTGGGCCAGTAATCAAAGAGTCTGAATCCTCACCACTGACATCGGTCAGGGACATTCACTTGGAGCAAAAATAGATACACACAGTATTTCCAGATGCAACTCTCTGCATCAAGCACAATTTCCCTTAAGAGCACAAAGAGAACACACTCAGTCCAGAGTCTGGGTTTGCCCTCTCTCTCCAGGACCCCAGTAAGGCTCTCTACTAGTACAGCTGTAGAGTTGAGTCCTCAGCCAAGTGTCCAGGCCAAGTCTTCCAACTCCATCTCTGTGAAACCAGTGCTCTGTGTCCATGCTCCAAGTAGCCGACTCACACACACTGAGATTTGATTTGCGTGGACACACACACGCACACACACACAAACACACACACACACACACACACACTCACCTAGGGAAGGCTGGCACAGATTTACTCGCTCTGCTAATCTTTACCTGCACTGTAAGGTAGTTACTGCCACCAGACACTCCAAAGCCAGCTACTCTAAGGCTCTTACAAGGGGTCCCAATTATAATGAGTGAAATTAATATTAATACAAATGGTAGTGTTTGATCAATGCAGTAAGGCTTTCAGGAGTGGTCACAGTTTCACCAAATAAATATAAGTACCCTCAAAGATTAAACATTCTTTAAAGGACCAGCCACAATGAAAAATTTAAATATATTTACTAATGAATAATAAAAAACATGAAAATACTAAATATCTATTTACAATAAACACAAGAGTTTCAATTACAGGAAATATTAAAATAGCACAGATGAATAGATTCACAGAGATACAGAAAACAGTACTAAACTAATGTCACTATATTTTCCTGACTGATTTAAAGAATTACTGTTCCCTGGTTACTTAATAAAGCAAGGCAAGATGAAGTAGGTGAGGAATCCTTTTTTGTCAGTTTCCAAAAACAGAATGCTCTGAGACTTCTGTCTCATCTGGTATTAAAAATCATTTCTATCTGGATTACAGAATGACATCACATACATCCGGTCATCTGACTTCTGGTTCCCATACTACCCCTCTTTACTAGAAATTAAACCAGAATCTTGCACATATGTTACTATACACACAGACAGAGCTAGCTTTGCTAAGATGTGTTATAGCATCTCGAAGCCTACCCTTCCAGAGTAGCCATTAGTATGGGGTGGTAAGGGGTGGTCTTTAGATGCTTCATCCCACAGCATTCCCATGGACAAGCCAGCAGGCCTGACATGAAATTTGCACATCTGTCAGTCAGTATATGTTTTGGGAAACCTAACCTGCTGAAAATCTCTAACAATGCATTTGCCACCTTCTCTGCCTCAATGGCAGACAGAGCCACTGCCTCAGGGTATCTAGTAGTATAATCTACTTTCTTCCCTGTGGAACGTGGGATACTCAGAGGCACCACAGTACCCATAGCTACCCTCTAAAGTGGCTCCTCAATCACAGGCAAAGGCATCAACGAACTTTGATCTTCTCTCCTACATTGCCTACGTTTTGGCACTGCTCACAGGTCCTGCAGTACCCTGTTATATCTCTTGCAATCCCAGGCCAACATAAGTTCTGCATATTGTGTCTCTTGGTATGCTTTTTGCCCATATGACCTGCAAAAGGAATATCATGGGCTACAGGTAGATGTGCCAGATACTAGGTTCTAGGGGCTACCAGCTGCTGTATTATCTCACCCTCTAGTCCTCCATCAGGGGTCCACTCTCTATACAGTAAAACTTTGTTCCAGTATACAGATTCCCCTTTTCCTTGAGAATCAGGTGCCTTCCTAGCTACCTCCCTCAAACCTCTTGGTGTAGGATCCGAGAGCTGAGCCTGTCTCAACCCTATCTTTGTGACTTTTTCCAACTGCACTTCCACAAGAAGTCTGGTATCCTCTGACAGCAGTGCTTTGCTATCAGACTGGGTACTACCACTCACCTCTGGCCTTGCAGTCCCTCTGTCCAAGATAACATCAGTACCTACCAGCAGCTGTGGTTCACCTTCAGGCTCACTGCTACAGGGTAGCTCCCTCCCTGAAATAGCCCCCTCACCAGCCCTGGCTTCAGGTGTGGGGTCTGTCTGGGTCTCCCCCCAGGGTTCCAGATCCACATGCCTATCTCCAGGCTTGACTGCATGTGACTGCATGTGCACAAGGTACTGCATTATCAAAATCATTCCCTATCAAGACATCTGCAGGAATATTCTCAAACACACCTACTTGCTTGCTTCCTTTCCCACCCTTGAAAAGTCATGGTGAACCCTGGTCAAAGGCATTTAGAATGGTGTCCCTCTAAATCTCTGACTGGAATGGACTGCCAGAGCAAGTACTACTCCTCTTTAACCACTGCAGGCTTCACAATTGTTAGGTCAGGTGTTGTGTCTCTCTTAGCAGTGGCCTGTTTTACATTCACTAAAATATGATATAAACTCCTGTGACAGTTTGGTACCCCTGTTGTCCCCAGACAACTTACCACTGACATACTGTTATTCCCACTTGCTGGCCCCCCACTTTTTGTTCCCCACCTTGCTTCTGTGGGCATCTATATGATACATTGCTCCACTGGTTACATTTAAAACATATAACCCTTGATCCTGGCCGTGTACCTGAAGTAGTGGCTTCCCCTGTTACGCGTGGATTCTGTTGGGGTGGTTTAGGCTGCCCACCATGGGTTCCCTTATATCCATGTGCAGCACTGGGTATCCCCTTCTTGTGCAGTGATGCCCTGCTTGCTAAGTAGAGATCCCCATTTTTTCCCAGCTCATTTGCAGAGTTACACTCCCGGTCTGCCAGCTAGATTCTCATGTCCTCAGGCAAAGTGCTAAGGGCTTGTTCCCTCATCAAAAGGTCTGCCAGCCTTTCAAAAGTGGTGTCATGACATTCACTCACCCACCTATGAAAATAAGTACTTAACTCAGCAATATAATCAAATCCACTTTCATTTGCCTTGTGTCTATGCTCACAAAACATTTTTCTGTAAGCTTCAGGTGTTAACTTAAAGCATTCTAGTAAACACTGTTTTACTTTATCATAGCTTAAACAATCAATATCAGACAATTTAGAAACAGCAGCTACAGCTTCACCATGAAGTAAGGAGGCCAGGAACCGTACTCAGAGCCCTTGGTCAACATTATACCATTTACATACTCTTTCAAATATAGGAATAAAACTATTAAAATTATCACCCTGTGTAAACTGTGGAAGAAATTTACCGACCTTTATTGCTTCTGGGGTGTGGTTATTCCTTTCCCTATTGCCTCCATGACCATGATGAAGAGTAGGCATCTCCATCTCATATTGGCGTAGTCTCTCATTTTCTTCAGCCTCCAAATGCCACAGTCTCTCTGCTGATTCTAATTCCATATGTTTTGCCTAGCACAGTCTCTGATTTTCTTCAGCCTCCAAATGCCACAGCCTTTCTGCTGATTCTAATTCCAAACCTTTGGCCTCTAGTTCAAGTCTTTGACTACAGACAGGTTTTTAAGTCCACTGAGGAAAAGGTGAACTGTCCTGTTTCTGAGGGCTGCAAATTCCATCACCAGACTGGTTATCCTCCTGGTTGCTGATCTGACCTGTGATTAATGCTGAAATCATTTCCTATTTTGTTAGGTTGGCATGCAGCAGTCCTTTGGCTTCACACATCTTGGCCAACTGGTTCTTTGTCCGCTTATCAAAATCCTCTGCTGACATCTTTGCCTGCTTTCCCCTGACTAAACTAAACTAACAATAAAATAAATAAATAAATAAATAAATAAATAAATAAATAAATAAATAAAACTGTTGTGAAAATGAAACTTTTTATGTTTACCTTGTGGCTGCTGAGAGTACATCCACCATCGGTAACAACTGCCTGCAGGCTACAGAAGTTCAATTAATATTCACACCACTACTCACCAATATGTGACGTCCCCTCCTCTGGGCCAGTAATCAAGGATCCTGAATCCTCACCACTGACATCAGTGAGAGAAGTTCACTTAAAACAAAAATATATATACACAGTATTTCCAGATGCAGCTCTCTGCATCAAGCACAATTTCCCTTAAGACCACAAAGGGAGCACACTCAGTCCGGGGTATGTGAAACCAGTGCTCTGTGTCCCTGCTCCAAGTAGCTGACATACACACTCTTTGATATTTGATTTGCACACACACACACACACACACACACACACACACACACACACACACACACACACACCTGGCGCAGATTTACTTGTGCTGCTAACCTTGGGTAGTTAGAGCCACCAAACACTCCAAAGCCAGCTACTCTAATGCTCTTATAAATCTACCCAATTATACTGAGTGAAATTAATATTAATACAAATGGCAGAGTTGACCAATGCAATAAGGCTTTTAGGAGTGGCCACAGTGTTACCAAATAAATATAAGTCCTCTCTGAGGTTAAAATATTCTCTAAAGGACCAGCCACAATGAAAAGTTTAAGTATATTTATAAATAAAAAAATGACAGTGCTAAATATCTATTTACAATAAACACCAGAGTTTCAATCATAGGAAATATTAAAATAACACAGATGAATAGATGTACACAGAATCAGAAAAACAGTACTTAACTAATCTCACTATATTTTCCTGACTGATCTAAAAAATTACTATTTCCTGGTTGCTTACTTAAAGCAAAGCAACATGAAATAGGTCAGGGGTCCTTTTTTGTCAGGTTCCAAAAACAGAATGCTCTGAGACTTCTGTCTCATCTGGTATTAAAACATCATTTCTGTCTGGATTACAGAATGACATCATGTACATCTGGTCATCTGACTTCTGGTCCCCATACTACCCTTCTTTACTAGTAATTGAACCAGAATCACGCAGCTATATGATACTATACACACAGAGCTAGCTTTGCTAAGATGTGTTATAGCATCTGGAAGCCATAAAACCATTTCAACACTTTCACCCTTCCAGGGTAGCAGTTATTTCACTGATAAGGATAATGCAGGAGGCTCTCAGTACAGACTTAATGTCTCTGGCTGCACTGAGACCTGTGAGATACAACCTTTATACCCTAAATTAAGTAATTTAATTTCAGGATATTTTTAAAGTTAGTTGGACTGAGGTTAACCTCTTCTCTTACTGTATCCTCTGTTGCAATATATTAGTTTCAATTGTTACAATACAGTCTGACATGCAGGTGTATTTTGTTTTTCTGTCCATCAGGATCTACTGTTGGTACATTTTTTAACACAAGCAACTTTAGAAATACATTTTCAACACAAGCACCTGTACAAATCAGTTTGATATACAAATGACATATACTTCTTTGTAAAACTCCAGCTAGCTATGCTTGCATATGTTATACATCCACTGCCATACTTCTCCTGACATAGCTGGCAATACCTCACATAATCACGGAAACCGCTAAAGAAATGCAAAAAGCTAATGTTCCAAAATGAAGTTAGTTAATTTAGTAATACTGACAACTCTACACTTAAAATCTCATAAATATGCAATAATTGTTTTTTTTTCTTGGTACAATGTTGATAGAGACATCATCACAGGTAATTTAGAGGAATGTCAATTCACCTACAGCATATTTTGCAGATGTGGGGGAAAACAGGAGCACCTATGAAAAATGATATGGGCATTGGTTTTGAGTTGTATTTCTCAATGGCACAATGCATGCTTTGTTTATTCAGGAATTGTGGCAGGTTGAGATCAGTACTGGCCATGTACTTTGACAGTAAGTATGATGTGTAACAGTGCATAGAAAAAGAAAACAAACTGACCAAGGTGGAGTGTAAACCCTTCACCATTTTCACATCACTCAAAAGGAAAGAGAATCATGAGAGCTTTGCTTCATTATCAGATATATTTGCCAGTAAACTGATGCTTTTCAGGTGGTCAGGTCTCATAGGAACAATCCATACTGAAGGCTGCATTCACCACATTTTTGTTACTTACTAGCTTTATTGTGGAGAACTTTAGTTAGAAGCACACTACTCTGCTTTTGTGAGTTTTGTGACCATTGAGAGTTTTGATTCATAAGGCTTCCATAGCTCTATAGTAAGCAGGATCCCTAATGAAATCTTGAGACTCCATTGCCATGTCCTGAGACTCTAAAAATAGTCCAAATATACAGAAGAAGAGCAAATACCAAAGATGACAAGCCTCTGTGAACCTCCAATATGAGAGCAAGTCCCCTTACACACCGTGAACCCTGAGATCACCATGACTTGGAGAAAAGGGAATATTCCTAGAAATGGCAATCTCAAACTAAATATATGTAAGTCTGGATTATTGCTCAACAGTCTTCACATTTCTGGACTCAGAAATGCAGATTCCTAGATTTTAAATGTTACCCAGTAAAAATGCAAATGTTTATACCTTAAAAATAAGTGCTTGTTCTTATGTAATTTTCAGGGGCAAGTGGCGCAATGGATAACGCATCTGACTACAAATCAGAAGACTGTAGGTTCGACTCCTGCCTGGCTTGGTTGACACATTTAACCTGGTGAACTTGGGCATTCTGAAGTAGTGTAGCAACTGCCTCATGTACACAGACAACCCTCTACTCTTATCTCCCAACACTCACACTTGTGAGAGATGCGTTTATATCTCCAAATTGGAAGCCATGCACTCTCCAGCCAAGACCGGAATAGCTGGTCAAGAGGAGAAGGTCAACACGTGCACCACACCACATGGAACACATAGCCCTCCAGAACACCCACCATCACAGCCCTCACATAAAAACACAAATCACACACCCACCTTCATTTATTTATTTTTTACGGCTAGTCTAAACTGGATATATGTCATTTTTCAGTAGGGCCCGGGGAAAAAAGCAGGAAAAACATACAATTAATAGAAGAAAAACAAAAAAACAAAAAACATTTTATAATAATATAATATATACAACAAATAATAGATAAGAGAATAGATAGAGTTTCAATAATCAATAATTATGTGATTAAGGCAGATTACTGCAACAAATTGGAATCACCTGCTAAGTTTTAGATTTAGTAATTTGCATAAGCATTTTGTTAGAGGGAGTAAATTTTTTTGATTACTGTATATATAAATGGGAAGAAAGAGTAAGTGTATAATGGGGTTGATAAAGGGCCTTGTATGTATGTATGTTAGTTGCAGAAATTGTATCTGATTAAAGAAAACCACCAGCCTAGTTTTTTCAGATAAAGACAGTGATGTGAGTTCTAGCTATAGTGGACCTGGCCACTAATTTATGGTTAACTGATTTTAATTGTTATCAATTGTGATTCCTAACAGTTTAGTGGTTAGATCAGTAAGTGGAGGTCATTGATGTAGATGGAAAACAAGAGAGGCCTAAATGGATCCTTGTGGAACACCTAATGTAATGGGCAGAAGGTTTGATAGTCTATTTTGCCAGTACAGCCTGCTGTCTGTTGTCTGTTAGATAGGATGAAAAGTTCAGTGAAAGTGTGATTCAGTGAGTAGGACTTTAGGATGTGAAGAGAAGAGATTGGTGATTTAACCATGTCAAAATTTAAAGAAAAAACAAGACTGCTGAGGAGAGAGAGGATTATTTTGTTGTTCTTCAGTTAGTGAAGTTTACAGAGGGGGAAGGCAAGGAAGAGTCTAAATGGAAGGTCTAAATCCAATGTTGACAGTTAGCTAGTAGGTTGTGATAGAAGGTGTGGTTCATTAGCAAAACTTGAGGTTTTCTTTGAGAGGATTTTGTGTAGGTGGGATAGTAGTCTTTTATTTAGTAGTAGGGCTTTTTTTTTTAGTATTTCTTTGCTGTCTGAAGGGTTAGATGATGATCTGTAGAGTTCTTAGTAGTCATTTAGCCCCAATTTTGTTTTGTTTGAATGAAGAGTTGCCTGCTGGTATTGTATGAGAGCCAAGGAGCAGGTTTAGTTTATTGTTGGTTTTCTGTCTGATATGTATGGTTAGCAGGTGTCACTAAAGATCATCTGGGAGGGTTCCTGTTATGTAAGTGGTGTGGAGACTATTATAGTCAGAAATCCAAAGATGCTTTCTTTATTGTTCAGTTTGTTAATTCTGGTGGGGAGTTAATAGCTTGTGAGAAGCCATAAAGGTTAATGTGGTTGGTAGGGTCTAAACTAAGTCTCCTAGGACTATGGTTTCTTTTTGAGATAGCTATTTCAGAGTCTAAAGATAGGTTAAGATTTACAGAATACTATAGCCTGGAGGATATCAAATTGGTGGACATCAAGAAGGGCATGTACATGATGGATTTTATTGCACATGCGGGACTATTTTCAGTGGATGAATGTCTCCATCTGTAGGTTGGAGAAGTTTACAGTAAAAGTTAACTGTATGTTTAGTTCTAAGATTACTGTATTTGATGTGTTTTAGTCTGTGAAATTTATCAATTAGATAACTGGGTTTAAATTTTGTTATAGAAGGTGTAGAAGAATGTTTGGAAGGGATGTGGGTTTATAGAGGGTTGTTCATAGTGGGTGAGGAGATAAGTAATAGATAGGTAAGGTAAGTATGGTATATGTAACTGGTAGGGCATGATAAGGTAGGAGTAAATTAAAGTTGGAAGGAGAGTTAAAGAGAGGTATTGACTAAGACAACAAGATGGGGAGGTATGGTACAGCACATAGGTATAGGAGTAGATGTGCCACCAAAGATACACTTGCAAGGGTGACAGGCTAATGGAGGGTATGCTACTACTGATAAGGAATGAGAGGCTGGATGTTATTTAAGAGACCATAGAATTAGAATAGGTGGGGTGGGTGTTTGGCTGCTTGCTTAGGAAACTTGTCTAAGTTAGCAGTGTCAATACACCTTAAGAATGTGTTGCAGTACATACTTTCACAATCTAGTAGTGGACTGTATTTTCTGGGAGCTGAGGAGGCTCTCAATAGAAATCTACCCAAACAGCAGAGACCTCCAAGGCAGAAATGCACTTGACCACCACAACACAGCACAAACCACAAGACACATAGGTCACCTACACAGTATGCCCCTCAACCTAAGCCCCTAAGGCAAAACAGCTTGCCCAATACAATAATCATAGGTGACTCAATAGTGAGGCACACTGATGTCCCACTCACTAGGTTGAATAAGGAGTAGGTAGGTAACAGTCAGCTGTCTATCAGGTGCCAGAATCCGACACATAACACACACACTCAGGTCACTCCACAACAAGTGCAAGTATGACTCTGTCAATGTCCATGTGGGTGTGAATGACCTGAGAAGTACCTCCCTGGACTACATGAAAAGAGACATGGTGGAGCTCTCAGATTTTGTGGCCCAGGCAGATATGACCCTAGTCCTGAGCAGCAACCTACCGTCGCACAGAATGATACTGCAGTACAAACAGAAAATGATTGACTTCAACAACTAGCTAAGTTTCTGGTATCATTCTAAGGGGATGCAGTATCTGTCTGCTTGGGATGACATGATTGACAGACCTCCATGCTTTGCCAGAGATGGCCTGCATCTGTCACCTCTGGGTTTCCAGGTACTGGCTAAGGCTCTTACCACCCCTATAGTGCTTTTTAAGCTGGTGCTCCAAAGACCAAATTACCACTGTAACAACTATACATAAATGCAATCTGAGGGTCATGCTGCTCAATGCTAGAAGTCTAAATCTCAAGATGCACTCACTCGAAGCACTCCTCAAAATGCATAACATCGATATTTGTGCTGTAACGGAGACCTGGTTTAAAGCAGCAGAAAGCACCCCTGTGCTACCAGGCTATAACTCATTCTACACCTTTCAGCCCCAGAACATGGACCAAAGCTCCAAAGGTAATGGTGCCTCCATATTCATAGAGGATATGCACACCTCCAGACTAGTAGCCCAGCATAATGCATCTGAGATACTCCAGGTACAACTTACATTGAGTAAGATGGTGATTCAGGTTGTAGTCACCTATAGGTCCCCAACCACATCCCAAGACTCTCACTCCACATTCCTAAGCACCCTGGAAGCTATTAAGAGCCAACCCAACACTCTCATACTAGGTGACTTCAACTACCCCTCCATCAACTGGGAAAACTACTCATGCACCAATGCACTGGCCCAATGCTTCCTGGAATTCATCAATTCCAATGCCCTGGACCAGCTCATTCTTACCCCCACTAGAGGAAGCAACATCCTTCACCTGGTTATTACTAAAATGGGCAACTGTTGCTATACACCAACAGTCAATTCCTCCTTGGTTAGGCCCGACCACAAACTAATCACCATGGAAATCCACATCTCATCACCCCCCCCCCCCCGTGCAAAGATATCCACCATGAAAAACTTCTCCAAAACTGACTTTGGACTCCTAAAAAAACAGAGGTGGCTAACTTCATGGCACCCATGCCAATGTAAAATAGATGCATGACTGCCGAATCACACACCAGTGCACTGTATGAACACGTCTATAAATGCATAGAACTAGCCATACCCAACAGAACCAAGACATTCTCCACCAAAAAAAAAGGAAGCCAATCTGGTGGTCCCTTGATATTAATAAACTCTACAACAGAAGGAAAAATCTGTTGCAAAAAAGGTGAAGTCCCAATACTGGAAAAATTCTGTTATTAGCCTCAACAAAAAGTTGAGATCCATCATCAAAACCTGCAAAGGCAGAATTGCAGCAGATACTAAAAACAACCACAAAGTCTTCTATAATTTTATCAAGAACCTCCACGGCAATACCCAGATTTGCTCTGAGTTACTGCACAATGGTGCCTCCTATACTGAGCCAACAGATATTGCCAACATACTGGCCGACAGATTCAGTGTCAATTTTACCCTTCTCTCCCCCCTAAAGGACCAATCTCAATACCAGAAGAATGCCAGGGACCCAGCATTACTGCAGCACAGGTTAAAGCTGCATTGTCCAAGGCCAAAAATAAAGCTTCCATGGACCTGACAATATCCTTGGCTGTGTTTTACATGAATTACAAAGTGAGCTGGCACCACATCTGTGTGCCCTGTTCACTCACAGCCTCACCTCTGGCTTTGTCCCTACCAAATGGAGCACTGCTACAGTCATCCCTCTCCATAAAGGAGGAGCGACTACAGACCCTGGAAATTATCACCCCATTAACCTGACAAGTCTGATATGTAAGACTATGGAGCACATCATCATGGACCTAATGAAACAAGGATATAGGGAATCTCCAAACTCTAGACCCCATGCAATTTGGTTTTGTGAAAGGTAGATCATGCCTGCTCAACCTGGTTGACATCTTTGAGTCAGTCACCAGAGCTGTGGATGAAGGTAAGGCAGTGCATACAGCCTGCCTCGATCTGGCCAAGGCCTTTGATACCATTCCTCATTCAGGAATTATTGATAAACTCACCAAAGTAGGCATCAACCCCTATATCATTAGATGGGTTGCAAATTGGCTCACAGATAGAAACCACAGTGTGAAAGTAGTGGACTCTAAGTCAGACTGTCGACCAGTCACAAGTGGAGTCCCACAGGGATTGGTCCTGGGTCCCCTCCTGTTTGGCATCTACTTCTCAGAATTCCAGGCCAACATGGAGGGACTCTGGCTGACCAAGTTCGCAGATGACTGCAAGCTGGGAGCCATTATTAACTCCCTAAGTGATGCAGATATCCTACAGAAAGGCCTCACTGAAAACAATGACTGGTGTCAAAACCATGGCCTTAAGCTTAATGCCAAAAAATGCATTGTCATTCCCTTTGGGAAAAACAGTTCCCCCAATAATTACCACATCGATGGGAGCCCACTGAACATTGAAGGCATTATAAGAGATTTGGGGACACAGGTTGACAGCAACCTCTCCTTCGACAACCACATTGCCACTGTGGTCAGAAAGTCCTTCTATGTGGCACATCTCATTACCAAAGGTTTTGCATCCAGGAAGAAAGAGGTCATCATTTCTCTCTTCTCTTCTTTCATTAGACCAATCATATATAATGCCCCATTTGGCATGTACCACACTAGACACATGCAACAGCTGGGGAGGCCACAAAAGTACCTCACAAAGAGGATGCTAGGCCTTAAACACATGTCCTACGTGGACAGACTCAAAAAATTCCAGCTTGACTTACAAAGCCATGTCTGACCCAGCTCTGTTAGAAATGCTATATCTAAAGAAATCCCAATCCCTCCACACCACATGCTCCAGAGACCTCAACCTTTTTACCACAATCAACAGAACATGCTGGCGGGACAGGTTCATAACCCAAAGACTGCCCATGCTCTGGAATAGACTTCCCATACATGTCAAGCAGAGCACCTCACTGGCCCTCTTCAAGAGAAATCTTGATGAGTGGATGGGAAATAGAAAGTTCACCCTGGGGATTACTCCAGTTGTTGATAGAGGCACTGGGAACTAATGTCGGGTGGCACAATGCCAGGGCACTTTTATGGGCTAGGCTTGTAAAGGCTCCTGGGCCATTAGCCTAATTCACACCTATGAAGCTATGTGTGTGCAACAGTTTAAAAGTTTAAATGTTTTTGTTGACAGATGTTTCTTAGCAAACTATGTGATTAAGAAGAGGTATGGCTTTTTCCTTTTTACCCAACCAAGAACCTTGATAGATGGCATACCATACTACAAGTTGGATGAGTAAGGGGGATTATAGGCTGCTACAGATTGCAGACATGGGTCATTTGTTTTGTCCTAGTTTCACTTCAATATGATGATGCACTGCATGGGTAGGAAGTGTTGTATCCTAGTTACATGGGTAGGAAGTGCTGTATCCTAGTTACATGGGTAGGAATGCTATATCCTAGTTACATGGGTAGGAAGTGTATCCTAGTTAAATTACATTTTCCTTTCTTGTAGTGGTTCCACTTCCCTCTGATCTTAAGGGCAAACCTTCTAGAGGCAACTACACTGCTTTCTCATTTGTCTTGGGCAACTACTATCTAAAATTTCGATTGGCCATGATGGCCTAGCTGATCCTTCTTACATCAAAGCACAGAAAGTCAAGGTTAGATCAATGGCACTTTGTGTCATAACATCACAGCAAAAGTCCTGAGGTACACTAACAGTGTGCAGTGCTACAACTCTAGTTAGGAGAGTGCTAAACTTTAATGTAAAGGAATATCATCTTACCTACAAGGTTTACTGACCATGGAGTTAGTGTATTAA
>NC_056725.1:1220656071-1220696071 GCF_019279795.1 Protopterus annectens
CGTGGATTGCTTTTGCAGGTGAAGGGAAAGCAGCATGATGTCTTGCTCACATGGTAGAGGGGACCAGGTGTGCAGGGGCAGCAGTACAGCAATAGCTGCACTGGACAGTGGTAGTGAAACCAGAGCTGAATGATGAGACAAACCTCTGAGTGTGCCATGCAGTCTATGTCCTCATCCTCATCTATGGCCCAACATCTGGGCACTGACTAAGGTGAGAGTGTGGGTGTAAGCAGTGGAAATAAGCTTCCTTTACAGGACACTGCGGTCACTGTCTGTGATCAAGTGCAGTCTGGCAATCCAGAAGGATCTCAGGGTAGAGACATTGTTCTTCTTGGCTGAGAAGAACCAGCTGAAGTGGTTTGAGTACTTATTGAGGATACCGTCTCTGTACAACTAGCCCAGAAGTTATACGGGGCATGACCTACTTGGACGAAGATCAATGGCAGACATAGGATACATTGCTGAAGTTATATCTGTCATTTTAAATGAAATACCTGGGGACTGCAAAGGATGAACTGAGGACTGTTTCTGTCTATAGGAAAAACAGGCCTTACATGCACAGGTTGTTACCATTGTGACTTTCATTAAGACAGGAGTCATTAAGCCATATTATGAAATTATATGTATTTAAAATATTTTTAAGTTGCCCAAGGTTTTGCAATTACAGACTTAGTTACTTTACCTTATGGGATGCAAGGAGCAAATGCCCTACAAGAGGGTGTGGGGTTTTGCTGCCATGTAAAAAAAAAGTTAGCTGAACGCTCATTTGGTAAGGCAGGTTTATTGTCCCATGTCTAGATGTTAAGTTAGTTGGCAACAGGAGCCATAATCTTTCATTATCAGCAACAGATGGATGGCTGGATGATTTTGTCCCATACACACACACACACGCGTATATGTGTGTGTGCGTGTGTGTGTGTATATATATGTATATATATATATATAAGGCATTGTGCTTTTTTTTTTTTGTATTGGCTGACTTCCATCTTCCCACTACAAACCTAATTGGCCTTTTTTTACTGAGTGCCTTTGAGTCAGAGTGGTCCATCCCCTAAATGAACTCTCATGGTTCTGCAATTTCAGGGAAGCCATACAGAAGTGTATATTATGTACTAAAAAAAACTTATGGAGAGGAATAAAAAGAGTAAAAAGAGGCACGATACCCAAAACATGCTGATTGCACTATAACTAGCCACTTAATCTTTTTCTAATACTTTTTTTTTTTTTACCAGATCCTTTTACCTTTCTTATTGTGATTGTTCTACTATTTGACTGATGTGACAAGAAGTAAGACTGCCTGATTACTATGACAGCACTGTCTCTCTACAAGGCAGAGAAGTGCTAATATATCAAAAAATAAAGTCCACATCCATGTTCAGAACAGAGAGGATTATGATCAGGTCATTGATCATAACCAACTTATTATGAGTTCAAGGCATGGATGCCAAGAAATTCACCTCAAGAGCCAAACTCGAGAGATGAATCTTGGCATCCATGTTGAGAACACATAATAAAGGGTTACAACTCAAGACCCAATCATAATTCTTTGTTGGGCATGGACCTTTATCTGATCCATGTACTACTGGTTACAGGGAAAAGAATTGCTAAATGTTTTGCTGTCTTTCAAAGCTGTAAAGTCAGTGTAAGAGATGTTTCTGTGTTAGAAAAAGTCAGGGACACATTCCCGGCATAGACAGCAGGCAGAAAGAAATGTTTTTAATTCTGCTGGTGTTGTTTGCTGGTCAGTACTGACAGGATCTCAGCAACTGAAGCAGGGAATGCTTAACATTTGTTAAGATTGAGTCTCGCTGTATAAACATGCTTAAACGATTTGTCTTTTTCCATATCTCGGAGTGTAATCACCAAGCTCCATTGTCCAACATAAAAATACAGTACTAGATCAGTAGAATGAACAATTCTTAATGTCACATATCTGCTGTAGGTCATGTTGTTTCCCTTTAGAACCTGACATATTCCAGCACTATCAACAAACCAGTCCTTTGTATGTCATTTATTTTCTAGAAGTAGATCTGAGAGACATGTTTGTCACATTCCACTTAGCGAAACTTGTAGTGTTTTTAAATATACCATAGCAGATGCTGTGTGACCTTGGAAATAAGTTATTTTGGTTCATAAGACAATTTTTTAAGTATTCCTTGTACGATTACTAATTATAGTTTTGTCATAAATGTCATGGCACTTGATGTAACTATAGAGATGAAATAAGCTAACATGTCAATGCTGTTACTCAGATCAAAAGAATAATTAATACCTGCAGTTGTACAATATACTGAGTTAGTCAGATGCCATTATGGTAATGTATGCAGTCTAATGCATTTCACTGTTGTTTCACAACAACAGAAAATATGTATTAAAGTGTGTGTGCAGGGGTCTTTCAAAGGTATTCCAGAATTTCTGTTTTCATAGCTGCATTCCTGTTTTCATTTTTTGATTTTTTTGATATGCATATGTTTATATATAAATAATAAAATAAAAGTTTTAAGAAAAATACAGCAGTTTTATTATGAAAATCACAGATGTCCCTACAAAAAGATTTTGATAGTTTCTCTTTAAAATTAGAATGTATTTTTGGTAGCTTCAAAACTGAAATTAGCAGGATGTGGTTCTTTGATTTTTTTATTTATTTGTTTTGTTTGTGATAGATTTAATTCTATAGTGAGTACAATATAATACAAGTTGTTGCAAAGATAAGACATTCCCTGGGATTCGGAAACATCACTTAGGCAGCCATGAAAGGGGAAAATAGTGTGATCAAAGTAGCACAGTGTGGCCAAAAGTCGACTAAAAATGTACAAGGAGCCATTTAGCGCAATGGAGATGAGCTAACTGAGGACTGCAGTGGTAAAAATCCCACTGATGGTGTAAAAAGCAGCATTACACAATGACAGTCATAACCTGAGGAACCCAGTAGTGTGCATGTAGCACTCACAACATTGCATGTTCACCCACTCAATGATGCACTGCTGCAAAAAGCCATAATAATGACTTCACAGCAAAGTCCCCACCAATATATTGTTAAAAATAGGAAGCAAATGGGTGTATGAAATGCAAATCATGAAGAGCAAGCAGAGGAACACAGAAAGGCAAGGGGAAGGGAAGAATCAGATGTGGGTGGAAAAGCATGGCTATGTTTTGGAGGACGGATGCCCACTTTTCTTTTTTACTAAGGAGAGCAGAAGCGTATGTTAATTATGAATTGTGGACTCTCTTTACATTGTTATGTATCATACGTTTGTACTTGCATATGTTTGTAACTTAGGAGCTTTTCAATCCAGGTCTCCACTGAAAAAGGGCTTCGTCCCAAATGGACCAACCCAGTCAACAAATGTCAAATAAATAAATAAATAAGGTGAAGGTGTGGGTAGAAAAGAGGATACAAGGATGGCAGCAGGAGGAGACAACCAATGCAAAACACAGACAAAGACCGAAAGGGGAGGTGCTGACACAAAGGGTGTGGGATGCAAAGGAGAGACATAGACCGACAAAGGGAGGACATTTGATAATGGGGGGAGTAATGGACTGCAAACTGAATAAGGAAGTGAAACTCAAAGAAGGGGAGCACCTTAATGGGGGATAGGGCAGGGTGACAGCTGATGTTCATGCTGCCCCGCATCTTACCTAGCCAGAGGTCAGTCACTTCCCTGACTGCTTCTCTTACTGGGCTCAGCTTCTGGTGGCACAATTGGCAGGACCAGGAAGTGATGTGTCTCTGCCAGTCACACAAGAACTTGCTCCAGACAGCCAATACCGCTGTCAATCTGCGCAGGCAAACCTGGAAGTAGCTGGAAACCTAGAACAGGATCACAGAGTAGTCTGACTGTGAGGTGACCAGCACATTACCACAGTCACAGCTGTTTCTGTCATTGTATAAAAGCGTCTATATCACCGTATCGAAGACGCAAAATGTCAAACCCTCACAAGAACGAAAATGGCGAAAATCTAACTCGTTATTGTGGGGGGCTGCACCCCTCACACCCCCGCTAAATATATATTCCAACTCCGAGATCGCACTACAGTGAGGAAAGGGCAAATATCTCAATCTTCACTGTACAGCAATCTCAAAAATGGACCCTCGACATTTCGGCACTTTCGCTATTGGGAGCGTTCGACATTTTACTTTTTGATACGGTGATATAGACCCATATAAAACATTAACATAAATGGAGAGAAACAAAACAACAAGCAAACAATGAATAAATGTGAAAAAAGGATGGTGATAAAGAATGAGGCACAGTAGTGAAAAACATTGGCAATAATGTTTTAGCCTCACAGTAAGACGCTGTCCAGTTAAATTCTCAGCTAGAGCATTTTCTGCGTGGAGACATGCGTGAATGGGCGTGCCTTCGTTGAAGGTTGTGCGTCAGGGCTGGCAACTCGGCACGTAAAAATCAACTGCCAATCATTAGCGGACCGGAGTTCCGCTGTGATGACCCCAAACTGGGAAATGCCGAAAGACACATTCACTAACAGACATAAAATACCTGGAGGAGTAAATTGTTCCTAGTTATGCAGAGCCACTGTAGATACCTGTCTGCTCAAAGGGTATTATATCAGGCAGTGTGTCACAAGCAGGGGGATAAAGTGGTTCCTAAATAATCACCCTATGTGAATATGAGAAGAGTGCATGTGTTGTAATGAGTAACCACAGGGGGCCACGAAAAGTAGACTGGGAAATCTCTAGTACAATTTAAGGATGTGGAAGATATGACCTAGCATACAATGAGCTGCAGGATAAAATGAGAACCATGCCAGTGGGAAATGGCCACATACATCAAAAGAATGGCCTAAACAGTGGCCTCATAAAATGGTTGGTAGGCACGTAGTATGATATATGCTATCAGCATATGACAGAACATGCTGCCATAAAGCATGATTATGATATGCTAGTTATATCTGGCACTGGCATGGGGCTTGGAAAGGATGATGCAGGCATTATGCCTGGCAGGCAGACCTGTGTGGATGGCATGGCAATAGCAATGATTATAGCAATGTAGAGGGGGAAGCCCATAGGTGTGATGTAGAGTATGACACAAGGCAAGCTGGCAGGAGAAACAGAGAGAAGCTACTATTCACTACCCTGACAGCACTGGGACATCACAGAAGTAGGGTGGGCAAGACAACAAGGTAGTCTGACTATACAGCGAATGTGTGGCAGGAGGCATGTATTATTGGTAGGAGGGGTTTCCACCTTTAGCAGCACTGTATCAATACACAACAATGCAAACATCAAAAATATATAATACTAGTGGTATATATATATATATATATATATATATATATATATATATATATATATATATATATACATATATATATAGACCTCTGAATCTGGAAAGCCATTCCATATCGTTGAAAAAAGTCACCTTTTTATCCTCAATCTCTCTTGGAACTAGAATACATAACAAAAAAGGAATTTTTTTATAAATCCAATATCCTGCCTTTCCATGATCTGTAAAGGTTAAAATTCAGTACAATGCATGTGTCATGATTACTTTCCTTAGAACTTTGGAGCTTTTTCCCTAACCACCTTTTCCCACTGTCAGAAAGGGTCACAAAAGCACCTTTTCAGCTGACTGCAGTGGTGCCTCCACCACTTACCAGGCATCACGGTAGTGCCAGGCATCAATTTTGTACAGAGATCCATCTAAGAAGTCCCTAACAGGTGGTGCTGTCAGACTGTATGCATGCAATACAGAAAGCCTTTAAACATCTTCATGTATCGCCTAAGAGCACTGCCACAACCAGCACCTCAGACGTCATGGCCACTTCATAGGTCACAGTTTTCAGGAAAATTGTATCACATTTGCATTGACAGTTGCTGCAGGCATCACATGATCAACATTGACAGGCATCAAGGTAGAGCAACAGTGCATGATGCCACCATATGGGGATGTATAAACAAATGGTGTACCATGCTGATGTTTGGGGTGTGAATGGCATGATGACCTGATTGTATGTAGGCCTTAAAAGATATATCCCTTTTCGTGATTGCATTATGATGCCTCTAGGGGCCATAGCTGGCTTAACACACCTGCATCCCTGCAGATGTCAGTAACCCTCCCAGACATGCACAATTCACTTCATGGTCTTTCCTGTGTGTGCACAATCTGGTGCAAGCATCATAGATCAGCCTTGGTCAGGTACACATTATATAAAATGAGCAATTCAGAGACTTTTGCCATTGGTTGTCTCATTAACATAATAACCACTCTGCTAGTCTCAAAACTGCACTATAAATATAGCCATAGCCATGGCAGCATTCATCATACGATGGAAATTTGCTGCTGGGAAAGAGACTAATCTTGTGCAGGACACACATATCCACAGCTGATGTGATAAGTTTCCAGGAGACAGTTACACATGAAAAGAATGTGCTGGTAGCATTACTGCGGTTTTGTGGTTCTTGTAGCTATTGTGGATTGTGTTGCCTAGCATCTGAAGTTAAGATAGGACAGGAGCCACAGAAAGTTTGTTTATTTTATTTTATTTTACATTTGTTGACCAGGATTGTCCAACTGAGCTGAAGAGCCCTTTTTCAGCAGAGGCCCAGGGAGAAAAGCTCCAACATTTTAAACAATTTTCATTATAAATTAGCATTAAACAGCAATGTTACAGGATTATTACAAGGCATTAAGTAGGAATACAATGTTATACAGTGTCAATAATCAGGAGTATAACAAAACTATTTCAAGATGTATAAAAAGAAATATGTCATTAAGATGAATATATTTTTTGTGGTAAGAGGTTACCAAAACCCAGTTTTATCATAATGTAGTTGCATGAAGACAATTGCAATAGAATGTTTCTCTGAGGTGATTTGCTTAATAGATTTTTAGAAGACAGTAGAAAGAGTAGTCAAGGAAGATTAGAGAGAGCTAGTGAGAAGAGTGAGTTAAGGGCAGAAAGTAGATTAAGGTATGAGAAGTAGGGGATGTTAAGGAGGGAGAGTGCGTGGCAGGATCAGTGACTTTTAAAGTGCTCTTTGGTGGTTGTCTTAAATTGTTTAAGATGTGTAAGGGTCCTGATTTCTAGTGGGAGCCTATTCCAAGCAATAGTAGGGTGATAGCGGTACATGTTGCATCCAAATTTAGATTTGGGTTTGTAGATTTATAGTAGGTCTTGTTTAGAGCTTCGGAGAGGTCTGGAGGGAGAATAATGGGAGATGAGCGGGGATAGCGCTGGGCAGTAGGAAGGCTGGTATAGGATTGCATGGATGATCTGGAGCTGAGAGAGAGGAAGCTGGTGGGGTAATTCAAGCCAGTTTAGGTGTTTTAGAGAGAGGCAGTGATGGGATTTGTAGGCTTGTTGGGCGGCAAATCTATCTACCTTGTTGTAGGTAGATTTGAGTTTGGTCAGGAGTACTGAGTTAAGATTTGTGAGAATTTGAGAATTGTACATTAGACTGGGTAGAAAGTAGGTAAGAGAGAGAGTAATCTTAGCTTCAGAGGTAAGGAATTTCTTGTTATGGTAAAGGAGCCCTAGTTTTGAATGAGTCTTTTTGATGCAGTTATTGAAGTAAAATGTAAGTGAAACAACATGTAGGGGGAGTAGGAGATATGTAGGAAGAAGGAGGATTTGCAGCAGACTAAACTATGATGTGATAGGTAAAGGAAGGTAAGGTGTTTAGAATGTTTTAGGGAAGGGCTGGAGTTAGGGATGGAATGGATTAGTTTGTTAGGTATAAAGGAAATGATATGGGGGTGGGTGGGAATGGGGGTGGGAGAAGAGCGAAGTGAGCCCGAGCGTAGCAGGGGCGAATGGAGCGGGATTGACCAGGAAATGGCAGTCACCACAAGAAGCAATCAGTAGGCCAAGAGGGAAACAGTAAGGAGCACACAGTTAGAGTCAGTAGCTACGTAGAAGAGGTGGGGAGGTGTAGACAGAGAAGGAAGAGGTGTTGTAGCGAGGTATACACAGGTATTTGCAGTAAGATAAAAACAGTTAAAAGGAAACCACAAACAGAAAAACAAAAAGAGTATAGCTAACTAAGAGAGATTTGACACTAGGGTAGTGACTAACTTACAGATGACAAAGAGAGACAGAGGCAAGGTTTCTAAACAGGTGAGTATAGGGGCAGCTCTCAGTGGTATGCAGGTATCCTGTACAGTAGACAAAGTAAGAATAATTTGTGGTGTGAGCTTAGAACATACTTTTAGTGTAAACTGGCTATACAATAGAGCACAGGCGTAATTCCAGGAGTTGGAGCAGTATCAGTAAAGGTAGGTGCAGTCTTGAGGGAAGACACTTTGCTTTTAAAAGTTTTAGTATAAACTGGCTATACAATAGAGCACAGGTGTAATTCCAGGAGTTGGAGCAGTATCAGTTAAGGTAGATGCAGTTTTGAGGGAAGACGCTTTGCTTTTAAAACTTTTAGTGGAAAGTGGCTATACAATAGAGTACATGTGTAATTCCAGGAGTTGGAGCAGTATCAGTAAAGGTAAATGCAGTCTTGAGGGAAGACACTTTGCTTTTAAAACCAAAGTCCCACAAATAAGTTGCAACCATATACAAAGCTCTTCCAGGTGAAGTAAATGCAGTTTAAATGCTGAGTACAAGTGAAAAGCGGTTTACATCAGTAATATTAGGGACTTGCTCACCACTGACATGAAGCCACAGACTAGTAGGAAGAGGAAAGCTTTGCAGTATATTTTCACACTGCTTTGATGAAGACAAGGTATGCAGGCCATTTGCAAGGAGGAATTGACTTCTTAAATGTGTCTACTAGGTGTGGATGGGGATGTTTGTCTTACTGACATTAACATGTACCATGCCACATGGACTGCATGTGACACACTCAGGCATGGCTTGCACTAGATCTCACTCTCCTGTTAAGCTGAACACCCACAAAGGCCATGAAGCACACAACACAGAACAATAGACATGCTGTTAACCACAGCTGTTGTTTGTTGGAAATATTTTTTGAGGGGAAGGAAGATCAAAAGGCAGATAGATACACAGATAATACATGCTGCAGGCCACTGCCAAATGGGGTCAGATAGGGTACAGATGCAGAAAGCTGTACCCATCCATATGTGTAGGGGAGGCAAGCATGTGTTGATGTGGGAAACCTGGTTCATGGATCACTTGTATGGATACAGTGACTTCCACATGCACACACTGTAATGGCAGGTATCTCCAATACATACTGAACAATGTGATGTGGTAACATCCAGCTAGCAATAAAGAGCTGACCTATAGCAGCAAACTATTGAGGTGGTCAGTGCCTCTGGCTGGATGTGGTTTTGCACAGTCTGTGTTTACTGTGGAGTGGGGGCTGTATTGCAGGTATGGCAGATATCAGTGGATAATTCTTTACCTTATGTTTATCTTCACATCTACAGATGGATATGGCTCTGAAAGAGCATAGAAGAATAGAGAGGTTCTCCCAGGGAGAGACTGATATCCTGGTGCAGCTCTTCTATAAACATGGCTGACTGATCTTACTAACTGACAAGAGTGACTGGATATTTTATGACCGTGTATAGCAGGACCTTACTCCAGATATAAATGCTGTTGGAGGCCATAATAGTAAATTAAGTACTTTTTGGGGTCACTGACATGATCCATTATGCCTGCACTGGTGCAGCTAGTCTTACATAGGATATAATGGCCATTAATTACTTACAAACATGAAGGAATTCCTGACATCTCTGTCTAGGGTGATCACCTGTTCTCTCCTATGCAGTAGAGGACTGGAAAATGGAATACAACTTCACCCACTGTGATCGGTGTGTGTTGTGGATGATACACATGCAAGTGTACCATACTTATGTATCTTGTCGTGCAATATGCTAGAGACAGAACCAATCACATAGACTAGCTTACCTTTAATTTCTTTACAAACTGTTTAAAATTTCTACAAATATTAATTGATTGTCATATAAATCGTATCGATTCTTAACCAATGTTTTATATTATCACTAATTTGTTATAATTATTTAAACTGTATATAATTTTGTTTTATTTTTGATGATTGTAAAATTATTGTTCTTCAAATGTTTTTTTAATAATTTGGAGCTTTTCTCCCTGGGCTTCCACTGAAAATGGGCTTCCACCCAATCGGACTTTCCCCGGTGGGTAATCAAATGTCAATAAATAAATAAATAGTGGAATATGGTCATATTATCCTACTGGCACTTCAGGGCTTTAGCTGCTGCGACAGTCTCCACAAAGAATTTAAGCTTATATTCTTTACCTGTGGTAGAGTTTTACAAGCATTGCAGCAATGGAATCTGGGATAGTCGTAAAGTAGCACCGATACATATGTCTGCTTTAACTATTGAGTCAGTGAATGGGTCCTCCACCATGGATGTTGGCATGTTTGATGCTGGGGAAAGATCTAAGCCCAATGATGATGGCAATCAAAGCATAGCACAGTCTTTATCAAAAGAGCCACTGTCAGGATTGGTACTGGGGCAGGCTATTACCCTCACCTTCCCCAGACATATGTCTATCACCTATGCAACCCACCCCTCAATCCCAGATGAACACTGAAGGACAGGAATTAGCTGATACAGCAGTCCAGGGTGCACCCTTGTCACCTGCCCCCAACAACAGCCCATGGTATACCCTTGTCTCCAACCCAGAAGTATATATCTACACATACAGAATACTGTGATATCACGGGATGTGTGACACTCTTTTAGTCTCTCTTCCAGTGAGAGAGACTTCCATTTTTTTTCAAATCAGAGAAGTGGAATTTGGTTCAGCCAGTATATAACTCACTGCAGAGATCTGGGGATTTGCTGCCATATCGAGGAGTTGCAGCTTGGCTCTATTTGCGGTGCTGGTCAGATTTGCAGCTTGAGTGGTTTTGTGGTGCTGGCCAGATTTGCCTCACTGCCGAGATTGGGGATTTGTTGTCATAGTATGGATTTGCTGCTTGGGCAGATTTGTGGTGCTACCTATATTTACTTCTTTCCCGAGATCAGGATATTTGCTGCCATATTGAAGATTTACTGCTTAGGTGAATTTTGGATGCTGCCCAGATTTGCTTTACTGTTGAGATCAGGGATTTGCTGCCAAATTGAGGATTTGCTGTTGCCCGAAGATTTGATTTTCCATAAATATCAGGAGATAGGAATGCAATATAGAATTGTGAGATCTCTGCCTCAGATGAGTCCATACTGAATTGATTCAGGTAAGGAGGTGTGTGTGTGTGTGTGTGTGTGTGTGTGTGTGTGTGTGTGTGTGTGTGTGTGTGTGTGTGTGTGTGTGTGTGTGTGTGTGTGTGTGTGTGTGTGTGTGTGTGTGTGTGCGCGCGTGTGTGTGTGCGCATGTGTGTGTGTGTCTATGTATGAATACTTGGTTGCTGCAACCCACAGTAGTTATGGTGTAAAGGAAAGAATCAATTGTAGTAAACAAGAGCATCATCATATATGCCATGTTTTTTCGGTACAGTCCTTGGTTTCCTTGTTTTGTTGATTGACAGTGTGTTTATTATTTGACTGGGAATAAACTGGACAGCATGAAGTTTATGATTTTAGTGTTAATATTTTAACTAGTGTTCCAGATACAGATTTGCTGTATCCAGGACTGGTATGTAAGCTTCTGAGCCCCCCACGCCTTTCTGTGTTGGAGAGAAGCCTTCTAGCTTATCAGTGGGAGTGGCAAGCACTAGGTAACCTGTCTACCACATAAGGAGAGGTTCTGGCCCAGAACTTGTAGTTATTGGCCGTTTGGGCAATCTCTTCCGTCTCTCTCTCAACTTTCTGATTTGAAAGCCTGCATTTGCACTTGTTTCTGTCCTGTAACTCGTCTAGTGCAGATACAGATTCTTAGTTTTAGCACTTAAATTTCCTTATTCATGCTCAGCACTTGTTCAGAACTTGTAAGCACTAAATAAGCTACTAATTACTATAGCACTCAACCTTCCTCTTTACCTAGAGGAAAACAGTTTTTGTACTTACTTTTCTCACCTGCTTAGAGAAAAACAGCTCTTGTACTCACTTTCCTCACTTATCTAGAGGAAAATAGTTTTTTATTCAGGCATGTCCAAGGGTCAAATCCCAGTGTTCTCTCCTGTCTATCTGATGAATCTGGGCATGTTGAGGCAATGTAGAAATTGCCTCATGTACACAGACAACCCTCTCCTCCTACCACCCAACACTACAACCTGTGAGAGATGCACTTATCTAGCCAAACTGGAGGTAAAGCTCTCTACAACCAAGACTGAACTTGACAGTCATGAGGAGAAGGTAAACATTTGCGCCACACCACACTCATCACATATTCTCACTAAATCTACACCACCAAAATCCATACATAGTAACACAAAAACATTCGGGGAGGCTCTCAATAATAATCTGTCTAAGCAACAGAGACCTCCAAAGCAGAAACGCAAGCAACCTCCATCCCCCAACACAACCCAAATGACACATAGCCCACAGACTCAGTATGCCACTCAACCACAGCCAATAAGGGAAAACAATGTACCCAACACACTAGTCATAGGTGACTCTATAGTCAGGCACACTGATGTCCCACTCACCAGGCTAAACAAGGAGAAGGTTACTGTCAGCTGCCTGTCGGGTGCCAGGATCTGCCACATAACCCACGCACTCAGGTCACTCCACAACAAGTACAAATATGACTCTGTCATTGTCCATGTTGGTGTGAATGACCTGAGACATACCTCCCTGGACTACATGAAAAGAGACATGGAAGAGCTCTCCAATCTTGTAGCCCAGACAGGTATGACCCAAGCCCTGAGTAGCATTCTGCCATTGCCCAGAATGACACCACAGTACAAGGACAAAATGATTGACTTCAACAATTGGCTAAGCTTCTGGCGCCATTCTAAGGGGATCCAGTATCTGTCTGCTTGGGATGACATGGTCGACAGACCATGATGCTTTGCCACAGATGGCCTGCACCTGTTGCCTCTGGGATTCTGGATACTGGCTAAGGCTCTTGCTGCCCCTATAGTGCCTTTTTTAGGCAAGGTTCAAATAACAAATTGACCACCATAACAGGAACAGGCAAGCAAAAACTGAGGGTAATGCTACTCAATGCTAGAAGTCTAAATCTCAAAATGCACTCACTCGATGCACTCCTTACAATGGAGAGCATCGATATCTGTGCAGTGACTGAGACCTGGTTCAAGGCTCCAGAGAGCACACCTGCACTACCAGGCCATAACTCACACCACACTTTTCGGCCATCTAACCTGGACCGAAACACCAAAGGCAGAGGTGTGTCCATATTCATTAAGGATATCCACACCTCCAGGCTAGTTGCTCAGCATAATGCATCCGAGGTTATCCAAGTGCAACTAACTCTGGGAAAAACTGCAATCCAAATTATAGCTTGCTACAGATCCCCCACCATGCCCCAGGATTCCCACTCCCCTTTTCTTGATGTACTGGAAAATATTAGGGTTCAACCAAATACCCTAATAATGGGCGACTTCAACTACCCCACCATTAACTGGGAAAACTACTCATGTACCAACTCCTTAGCTCAGCACTTTCTGGAATTCATAAACTCCAATACCCTGGATCAACTTATCCACACCCCCACCAGGGGCAACAATATCCTACACCTAGTCATTACCAACATGAATGACTGGTGTTCTACACCTGAAGTCAACTCCTCGTTGGTCCGATCTGACCATAAGCTAATCACTCATGATATCCAAATCCCTCCCCCACCTCCCATTAAGGAAACCACGGTAAAAAATTTCTCCAAAGCCAACTTCATGCTTCTTAAGACAGAAGTGGTGAACTTCATGACACCCATGCAGATGGACAATACAGTTACAACTGCTGAATCCTACATAAATGCACAATATAAGCCCTTACACGAGTGCATGGATCATGCTATCCCAAACAGAACCAAGATGTTATCCTCCAAAAAAGGAAGCCAATTTGGTGGTGCCCTGCCATAAACAAACTGTACAGCAGAAGAAAGAAACTGTTGCAAAAGAGAGTAAAATCCCATGAGTGGAGGAGCTCCCTGGTCAGCCTCAGTAAGAAGCTGAGATCCCTTATAAGATCATCCAAAGCTAGCTACGGAAACAAAATTGCCACTAATTCTAAGGACAACCACAAAGCATTCTATGGCTATATCAAGAATCTTGATGGCAACACCCAGATCTGCTCTGAGTTACAGCACAACGGCACGAAAATTACAGAACCAAATGATATTGCCAACATCCTGGCAGATAGGTTCAATGCTAACATTACCCCGCCCACCCTAAAGGGCCCATATCTATACAGGAAGAATGCAGAGTCCCTGTAATCACAACTACGCAGGTAAAAGCTGCATTCTCTAAAGCCAAAAACACAGCATCCATGGGACCAGACAACATCTCAGGCTGCATTTTACACGAACTTCAGAATGAACTGGCTCCCCATTTAAGCACCATGTTCAATAATAGACTCACATCAGGCTTTGTGCCCACTGAATGGTGCACAGCAACAGTTATCCCACTCCACAAAAGGGAAGCCACCACTGATCCCAGGAACTATTGACCTATTAGTCTGACGAGCCTGGTCTGCAAGGCCATGGAATGTATCATCATGGAACTCATAAACAAAGACATTGGTAACCTCCATACTCTGGATCCCACCCAATTCGGGTTTATGAACGGCAAATCATTTCTTCTGAACCTGATAGACTTCTTTGAGGCAGTCACCAAAGCCGTAGATGAGGGTAAGGTGGTTCACACAGCCTATCTTGACCTTGCCAAGGCTTTTGACACCATCCCCCATTCTGGAATTATAGCTAAACTCACTAAACTAGGTATAAATCCCTACATCACAAGATGGGTTGCCAACTGGCTCACTGACAGAACTCACACTGTAAAAGCTGCAGACTCCAAATCTGACCTCAAAGGAGTGACAAGTGGAGTACCACAGGGTTCTGTCCTGGGACCTCTCCTGTTTGGTATCTACTTCTCTGAAGTACAGGCTAACACAGAAGGCCTCTGGCTAATGATGTTCACAGATGACTGCAAACTAGGAGCCATAGTCAAGTCCCCAAGTGATATGGACATCCTACAGAAGGTCCTCGCTGAGACAGATGCCTGGTGTCAGAGCCATGGCCTCAAGCTCAGTGCCAAAAAGTGCAGTGTCATCCCCTTTGGTAAAAACTCTGTACCCATGAACTACCATAAAGGCAGCAATCTACTTAACACCGAATCTGTGATAAGAGACCTTGGGACCCAGGTGGACAGTAGTCTCTCCTTTGATAGTCACATCGCCACAGTAGTCAGGAAGTCCTTCTATGTGGCACACCTCATCATAAAAGGGTTCTCATCCAGGAAAAAAAGAGGTCATTGTTCCCCTCTACTCGACACTCATTAGACCCATTATAGAGTACAACGCCCCTTTTTGGAATGTACCTCACAAGACATCTGCAGCATCTGGAAAGGCCACAGAAGTACCTCACAAAGAGGATTACTGGCCTCAAACAAATGCCCTACACTGACCGCCTCAAAAAACTCCAGCTTTACTCCATAGCATATCGCCTACTTCAAGGTGATTTCTGCCTAACATATAAAGCTATGTCAAACCCAGAGCTGTTGGACATGCTGCACCAAAAGAAATCCCAATCCCTCCGAGCTACACGCTCTAGGGACCTAAACCTTGTCACCACAATAAACAGGACATGCTGGAAGGATAGATTCCTGTCCCAGAGACTTACCATACTCTGGAACAGGCTACCCATCTATGTCAAGCAAAGTTCTTCATTAGCACTCTTCAAGAAAAATCTTGATGAGTGAATGGAAAATAGGAAATACACCCCGGGGATCACTTCTGTGTCTCTGCTCGACAGTGGCACAGGAAAATAACTTTCTTGGGTGGCATAAGCCAGGGAATCTTGTTGGCTAGGCTTACATAGGCCCTTGGGCCAATAGCTTAGTTCCTACCTATGAACCCATGATCCTATGAATACATTTTAATTTAGCTTGTTTTTTGCAGGCACAGGGATGTGAAATGCACTGATTTTGGCCACAGTAGAATGTCTGGATTTTAGTGCAGATGAGTCAGCTGTTAATTTGCTGTTTCTGTAGTGAAGGGTTTGGTTCCCTCAGCCTACATTTGTCTGTTGTGTGACTCTGACCAAATCACTTCACCAGACAGTGCTCCTGGGCTGCACCTTGCTACTAGAGGGCTGTTCCAAGATGTTAGCAAATGTGTTGCACATTTGCCTTTTGAATTCCTGAACCCTTCATATAGCTGCTAATTAGTGTTTCACTATATGCTTTTTTACTATGAATTCCAGCATGTGTTCTATAATTTAATATGTTGCATTTTCAATAAATCAGAGTTTCAAAGGAAACCATTACTGTTGCTCATGGTAAGTCTGCTTTCAGTGTAAGACTGTTTTGTTTTGTTCAGCAAATGGCTGTCTTTTGTTGCAAAATTTGGGATAGTTTTAAATTAAATCCATTTCTCTGTGAACATTGTCAAACTTAAAAAAGAAAATAGTATGTACACTGACAGTTTTAAAAAGTGTTTAATGGTAAACGGGGAGAGACAGTCAAGTAATGGACTATTGATATGGTTGTGGGAAGGAGGAGAGGTTGTGTCAGTAAATTCTTCTTCATTTATGAATATCTACAAGTAAGACAAATATTCAGGTGAATTCATAAAAAGGTAGAATCTCAAACTATGACAAAACAGAAAAAAGGAGCTTTCAGAATCACTCTACTCATATTACCAAGTCTAAATATAGAAACTGCTTAATCTTCCTTATTAGGTTTTTCAGATATAAGTATCAACCCAGTCTGATTTCAGAGGCTGAAACCAATAATAAACTATTCTTTAATTGCACTCTAAAACTGAAAAGAAACTCTTGTGAATGTAATGTGTTATCAGTCAACACTGAAATGATCATCCAGACGCAATATATAACAAAATAACTTAAAAAATAAACTTTCATGCAAACTTCACAATAAAGAGATATGCCAGAGAGCTAAGGAAATGAGGGCTGCTATCTCTTATATAAGTAGAAATTGAGTTGACAAGAGGAGGGAATACCATACATCTATACTGATGCAGTGGAAAAGAATCTCCATTCAGTATCAACCTCAGTTAATAGTTTGGAGAACACAAATGATGGTTATTTTCACAAGTTAGCAGACTGGCTTAACAAATGTTTTAGTTTGGACCAGAGAAAAATGGACTCATCAGCACCCCCTATATACCAGGGGGACTAAATTAACATATTTTCTGGCTAAAAAAATGTAAAAAGTATAGAGGTTTACAAATAAATAATTTATACTTTATGGACTCTATAAAGGTGACTTAGGCACCTCAAGATTTACGTTTCCATAAATTTCCCAATGGACTTGTAAAAGGTTCATTGTTGCATGCTGAACTTTTAGAGATATTAGACCAATGGAAATGATGAGGGTGTTGGTAATGAAAACCAACAGAAACATGGTAAAACTAGAGAAATAAATCAAAGCCCTGCAAATGGCGATTATTAGTGATTTATAATTTTCTACGTGTGGGGATTTATACAATAAGATGTTTTTAAATGTTGAAAAGTATGTTAAAGTTGTGAGGAAAAGAAAACAGAGAAAAATGATTAATTAAATAAAAGAGCTTCTCCAGTTTCCAAGTCTAACATTAATAGTAAAAAGGACTTTCAACTTGAAGTTAATTGTGACACCCCACCACTGAACCAGTAATCAAGGAGCCTCAATCCTCACCACTGGCACCAGTGGGGGACGTACACTGAGAGGATGACAAGTATACACACACACACACTATTTCTAGATGCAGCTCTCTGCATCAAGTGCAATTTCCCTTAAGACCACACATAGACAACAGTCAGTCTGGGGCTGGTTTCTCCCTCTTTCTCCAGATGCCCAATAGGACTCCCCACTGGCACAGCTATAGAGTTGAGTCCTTAGCCAGGGTTCCAAGCCAAGTCTTCCAACACACTCTCTCTCTCTCTCTGTCCAATCAGTGCTTCATGCCCCTGCCCAAGTAGCTGACACACACACTCTTGGAGATTTGTTTTACACACACACACACACACACCTTGGAAAGGGTGGCACAGGTTTACTAGCTATGCCCCCTTCTGCCCAGACTATAAGGTAGTTATCACTGCCACTATAATCCCTTATCAACTTGTTTAAGGCCCTTAACACAGGGTGTTTAATCTTACTATGTAATGTTACTATTAATGCAAATGGTAGTTTGACCAAGCACAAGGCTATTAGGAGTGGCCCACAGTGTTACCAAATAAATATGAAAGTACTCTCAAAACTTTAATATCTCTGGACAGATCAGCCAGAATGAAATGTTTAAATATATTTAATAATAAAAAATAAAATAATGAGACAATACTAAATATATATTTACATTGACATCAGAGTTGAAAATCACAGGAAATATTCAAAACAATATTGCAGGACAGTATCAAATAAATGAAGAAAAATATCTAAACTAAGCTTTGATATATTCCTGACTATATTTAGGAGAGTTACTATTCCCTAGAATCTTACTTACAGAGCAAGGCAAATGTGGTGAGTGGATCTTGATGTTGTCAGGTTAAAGTCAGAATACAGAATGCTATGTCTCTCTCAGAGAGTTCTCAAATTAATATCGCAAATATTACTGCTGGGATAACTTGCAGAATGACATCATGGCTTGTCATCTGACTCCTAGTTCCCAGAATCCAAAACAACTATTGATGGCAGCTGGTAGCATTTAGCATCTAACTGCAAAAATACATAGACCTCAGATCTATGGCCAGTGTTGGAAGTCATAAAACAATAAAACACTTCTAAGACAATACAGTAAGCTTCTCAGCACAGACATTGTGTCTCTTTGCTGCCACAAAGTAATTTATTTTCAGCTATTTTTGTAAAATTTACTAGACTGAGGTTAACCTCCTGTGTTCCAGTTTCCACTGTTAAAATATATGCATTTAAACAGTTACAATAGTCCAGGTACATTTCTGTTCTCTTCCAGCAGGGCATACTGTGGATACATCTTTAAGCTCAGTACTTTACAAAATACCCTTTTTAACACACACGTCTGTACAAACAAGTTAGATATACACATGACATATAGTTCTAATACAGTTGTAACACACGCATCTTATCTGAATCATGTTGATATCCACAAATGACATAATTGTTTGCATAATTCCAGATAGCTGTGCTGGCAGTATCTCCCTTTGTCACATTAATTATGAGACACATTCTGTTGATGTTGTAAAATCTCAAGTCTTAGAGCATGGTGATTTTTTATCTGACCCCCAGCTGGTACAAAGATCCTCAAGGATCAAGGAGAGGGGATATTACAAGAAAAGGAAAGTAAGAGTGAACTATCACAGTACAACCAAGAGAGGATGGCATGGATGTGTCAGGAGTTGGGGGAAATGGTAAATGGGCCCCAACAAGGTACTGCTTTTGATTTTGGGAGGATTTCATATATATATATATATATATATATATATATATATATATATATATATATGATTATAATTATCATGAAGTTACCCCTACCTTTGGTAAGTTGTTATCCAAAGGATTCACTTTTGTACCTTCTGCTTCTATGAATTATAACGGAATTGGCATTTTTACTGTAATATACTACTCCCATCACTGGCCAACAGTGACATTCAGTATCTACGGTAGCACTCACTGATCAAATGTTAATGTGAATAGCTACTAAAGGGAAACAAATGTATCACAAACATAAATATGGAACTAGTGCTAAATCTGTGGGAAAATTAAAAATATTCCCTAATAAAAGTTTTTCACTAAAAACTAACACTTTGAAAAGGATTAAGCAAAATTATTATTCAGTTCTCAATTGTCATAGATGAGGAAGTATATCGATGGACACTAGCTGCCAAACAAAATGCTGTGGAAGAAACAGATTCTGATTTTTCCATTGATTTTGATCTACCTCCTACACAAATACATCCATTGCTAGATGTACTGAATCTAGCACCTGTTAGAGATAGAGAGGCTGAACCTACCATAAGAGAAGGACGCCCCTGGACTTCAGTGGATTTTCAAACCATTGTAGATTCTCTCCCTCCTATTTGGGCACATTCAGCTAAATATGCAAAGATCTTAGAAGGACATATACAACTACAAAATCCATCTATTGAATGCTTTAGAACATTATTAAAAGCCTCTACACTCCCTTGACATTTTCAGACAAATATGGGAAAAATTGAATATAGATAAATATCCCAAAACACACAGATGATGGCTTTTTCACTGCAAGGAACAACTTGTTAAAAGCAATTACTACAACATGCCTCCTTAACCCCTAACAGGGCAAGAATAAAAGCTATTGTGCTAAAGGAAAATTAATCTATTGATGTGTATTTGCAATGCATGATAGATTCTTTTGAAGCCTTCTTGTACATCCAGAACATACAGAAGGTGTGGCAGCCAGCAAGTTGTCAGCAGCTTTTGTAGAGGGTTTGTCACCTCCCAAGCTGGCCAAGTCTGGGCATTTATGAAATCATGAATCAAGCACAATACATGTCATGCATTACAGTGAATAAAGAAAGAGGACAAAAGAAAAAACTAGTTGATATACAGCTTCAGCAGTTTGATACTGACACATGGGAAGGGGAAGAGGTAAATTTTCATTCTTTGAAACACAAACCCCAGGACAATATCAGCAAAATTATTATACCCCTGCATCATCACAGACACTGACAGGTGTACCACAATCAAATACTTGTTTTAATTGTGGTCAGTCTGGACATTGGCAAAATGAATGTCCAATGTCTGTACATGTAACAACTTTGCCAAATGTTCAGGCTCTACAGCAAACTAAAATATATCCTCCTGTGTGGACACTGTTTGGCAGCCAGCAGCATGGCAACAAAACCATTAGGACAGCCATAAGCAGGAGCCACGGTCATTTTCCTTGGTATCAGTTGATCAGGATGGGCCTTTTGTCAATGTTACAATGCAAAACTCATATCATATATCTTATTTCTTGTTGATACAGGATCTACCAGGTCTATGATCACTTCAGCAAATGCTGAACACCTTTCACCATCTGAGCACATGATTCGGGGTGTTGGAGTGTCCACACTCCCTTTAAACTATCTGGAAATGAAACCTGTTCCTACTCAAATGACATGCTTTTATTGTAACAAATTCTGCCCCTCTAAATCTGTTAGGTAGAGATTTGTTATTAAATTATAATGCAGTTTATTATACACCAGATGGTGTATTTTTAGATATTTGTAATGAATACATAGGATTAAGTTCAAATAACATCTGTACATATGAAGATGCTGTTTTTGCTATTCTAATTTCAGAACAAGATGTAGAAAATGTTGGCTAGGAGGAATTAAAAGTAATTCCTACACAGCTCTGAATTACCCATGAAAATGAGGTAGGGCAGAACCTGTGCTGATAACATTAAAACCTTGTGAGCACCTGCCTAGGATAGTTCACTATCTTTTATTGGTAGAAGCTAAAAAATGAATCAGACCTGTTATTTCTGCTTTGTTAAAACAAGGTATCATTTTTCCATCTCAAAGTCCCTGTAACACTCCTACTTTACCAGTTAAAAACAGGGAAAAATAAATTTATACAAGATTTGTGAGCAATGAATGCAGTAGTAGTGCCAACATTTCCCAGTAGTCCCTAATCCTGCAACAGTTCTAAGTTCTATTCCATTAGATGCTACCACCTTGTCAGTGATAGACATTTCATCTGCCTTCTTTTCTTTTCTTATATACCCAGATAGCCAATATCTGTTTGCATCTACGTACAGAAGGCAACAGTACATTTGGACTAGATTACTACATGGATATGTAGAATCTCCACTCTTTTCTATAGAAAAATGAAAAAAAAAACAGCTAGACAAGATTAAATTTCCTTGTGGTTCTATTACAATTCAGTACATAGATGATTTACTTTTATCTTCAAAAACCCCAAATGACTGCAAACAAGATACTCCCCGGGATGGCAGCTGGTAGCATTTAGCATCTAACTGCGAAAATACGTAGACCTCAGATCTATGGCCAGGGCTGGAAGTCTTGCATGGAAGGGATCATTCCCTTGCAGCATGGCAGTGCGCCATGTGCATTCATGAAGGAGTGCTGCTGTGCTATAAAACGGACATGGTTCTGTGTACTAGTGCAGGGGGTGTGTCTGACAGCAGTGCTCTCACAATACACCCCCCCCGTACATCAGAATTGCCGTACAGCAATTTAAATCGAGTGAGAATACTTGTAACACCCCCAACTTGTCAGGGTAAGAAATCTGGACAAAGCCATAAGAGACAATCATCCCTGCAAAGCCAGAAAGATGATAGAATAACAGGTTTAGCATAATCATGAATTTTCGGCAGGGTATGAAGCACATAGCACACATCTCCCAACCTGTCAGAGTATGGAATCTGGTTAAAGCTATAAGAGACAATCATCCCTACAAAGCCAGAAAGTTGATAAAATAACAGGTTTAGCATAAGCATGAATTTTTGGCAGGGTATGAAGCACATAGCGCACACCTCCCAACCCGTCAAAGTAAGGAATCTGGACAAAGCCATAAGGGACAATCGTCCCTACAAAGCCAGAAAGTTGATAGAATAACAGGTTCAGCATTAGCATGGATATTCTGAAGGGTACGAAGTAAAAAACACAACAAATACATTTTTTTTCACATATGCAATAAAGTTTAAGTGTAGCTGCGCGGGTGTGCCAGTTGCTTAGCTACGCTTAGCCCAGCTGAAATGACAGGATAAGTTAAAAAGCAATAGACATCCAGCATAAGCATAAGTGCAATAGTGTAGTGGTTAGCATGTATGCCTTGCATGTAATCATTCATGGATTGAACCTCATTAAAGCCATTTTCATTTTGTATGTGTAAACATTACAATTTTAATTTATTTGTATATTTATGTAGAAAGTAACTTATATTTCTCAACCAGAGTAGTGTATTAGGCCCAGATGTGAGGTGTCAGTGTAATAAAGTAGTGAAACCCCCATATAAACACAAGTGCCCCATACAGTATAGTCACACAAGAATAAATGTAATTACAGCATATTGGGAGATGTCAGGAAAGGTAAATAAATCTATATTATGTAATGAATGATAAATCAATCCCATAAGGTGGTAGTTCAATAAAATAAAACATAAGCAATGCTAAGCATTGCACAGCTATTCTGACCGGGTGTAATCATTGTGTACATATGAATACTAAGCAATGAGTAGCCCAGCTAAGTAGATATGCCCATTGATAAGCACTGCCAACCTTAGCTAAGCAAGGTTAGCCCATAGCTTAGCTTAGCTTAGCATTTTCAAAACTGTCCAATCACGGCAAAGGATGGGAAATTGGCTGTATTTAAACCCTGCAGATGGGAATACAGCTCATAACTGGTTGTAGATCTCCACCGTAGGCAGAATGGCAGGTGTTGGAGAGGGCATGCACTTTTGGGCACAGTGCTGGGGCATACAGGAGTCCACGGTCGGGTCTATATTATAACATTGAAATCTACAAAGATCGAATGTCATAATATCGAACCCTAAACACCGAAATCCACAAACATCAAACTGTCAGAATAGCGATTTTTTTCCCAGGGAAAAAAATCGTTATTCCGAGAAACATACACACAACACAAACACACACAAAAAACAGCAATCCACACACATACACTTAAAATCCTACACCTAAACCTAAACTAAACTTTACATACACTATTAGCTATCCACTTACCTTAACCCAACCCTAACCCTAAGGTCCGTCACTATCGCACACTCACCTCACCCGCGCCCTAACCCTAACTGACCTAACCCGCCCCCTAACCCTAACCTGCACACAGCCGCACACTTACCTGACCCACTCCCTAACCCTAACTCACCTAACCCGCCCCTAACCCTAACCTACACACAATCGCACACTTACTTGAACCCGACCCGTAATGTTCCAACATATCAAATGCTGAAAACAGCGAAGCCACAGCAATGGCCCACCAAATTCTTTCCCTGGGAAAGAATTTGGTGCCCTGCACCTTCGCTGTTTTCAGCGTTCAACAAAACTGGTTCGATATTATAACATTTGAATTTTATAAAATTCGATGTTATAATATAGACCCTCCAAGGTCATGGTAGGACTCCTGGTAAAAAAACATGATGTGAGACTGCTGCAGGACCAGTACCAGGGTGCCCAATATAAAGCGGAAACCTGGGAAAGTCTTGCCTGCAATCTCACCAGTGCCACTGGTATCCCTTGGACTGGTGAGCAGGTCTGGCACCTCTATGCCGACTTGAAATGGAGGAAGAGGGAGCTCTTGGAACAGTAGGTCCAAGAAGCAAGAGAGAGGGGAGATGTCCCAGCAGTGTGTAAGTATTCATAGCAATAACTGTTTACTAAAGTCCAGCCTGTGTATGTGATGGATAGGTATGCATAAATGTTTCTCTATTTTCATTACAGCTCCAGCTGAGTGGGTTGTGAATCAGAAAGCACATGCCAGTAGGTTGCAAAGGCTGCGTCGTGAGGCTGGTGAGTAAATGTCATCTGGCAGTATAAAAACACCTGGCAGTATAAAAAAATCTGTATGGTTTGTACTGAATAAACCAGACAATGACAGTAATAGTCCCATATAGGTCATATTTAAATAAAAGTGTAACTGCCTGGCAATAAAGTTCTAAATCCTGGACTGATTGTGTTTACTCTGGTATTGTATGGCATGAAATGTTGCATTCACCAAAATCTGATATCTGAAGAGTAATGTTGTGTTAACCACTGTTTCCCCACACTGTGCTACATAAAAATATGTCTAGGAATATCTGTATAAGAATGTTGTAATTACAAGGTCAGATTGTACAAAAAAAGAGAGACTTTGAAAACACTGAAGAATGAGCTAGCAGTTTCTTAATAGCTCACTCTGATGAAGCACCTATTGTTGTAGATTTAGCAGACACAGCCATGGTTCAAATCCCAGGAGTGGTAGTAAGCTGTATGCATAATTTTAACTAGGATTTTGGGAATATGTGTAGAAACAGTCGGGTAGTGTTAACAAACATTCCCCCCACAGGTCTTCCAGGTAAGAGAACTGTAACTGCCTGGCAATAAAGGTATAAATCCTGGACTGGTTGTGTTTACTCTGGTATTGTATGGCCTGACATGTTGCATTCACCAATATTTGATATCTGAATAGTAATGTTGTGTTAATCACTATTTCCTACACTGTGCTACATAAAAAATATGTCTTGGAATGTTTATTTATTTATTTTTATTTTACATTTGTTGACTGGGCTAGTCTAACTGGATATATGTCCATTTTCAGTAGAGGCCCGGGGAGAAAAGCTCCACATAAAACAAACAGCACATTAAAAATTCAGTTTCAAAACATTAAACTTCAATTAAAGATACTAGTCATGCAAAACATGTGCTACAAGTTAAATAAGCATATGTGATATAAGAAAGTAGAACAAAATAAGACACCCCCTTTTTTTCCCAATCACTGTGAGAAGGACGTATTCAGAAGGATGAGGGAGATTCCAGAACAAAGTTTTAAGTAAGGAGCAGCAGGAGAGACTAGTTTAAAGAGAACAGAGTTGGGAGAAAATGAGTTGAGGAGTAGTAACTCAGAGCGACAGGGGAGAAGTTCATTATGTCTGTCTTGTAGTAACTCAGAGCGACAGGGGAGAAGTTCATTATGTCTATCTTGGGTAGAATAAGTCCAACATAGAGGCAGTGGACTTTAAAGTGAAAACTGAGTAGAGGTGGAATAGCAAAGGAAGAAACAGATGATAATGATAACAGGATGAGAAAATCTTAGTCTGGGTTAGTACAGGGACAGAGCCAGTGGCTAGTTAGGTATAATTTAAGGTTCTTTCTGAAAAGTGTAGTAGAGGTGAGAGAGGTAAGTTCAGAAGGAAGTAGGTTCCAGCTTTTACCCACTGCATTAGAGAAGAGGGAATCACCTGCTTTACTGTAGGGTTTATGTATAGATATCAGTAGTTTGTTGGCTGAGCGTAGATTTGTAAGATTGTTATATGGGCTGATAAGATTTGTGAGAATTGGTGTTTTATCAGGATAATAAAGGGTTTTATGGGTAATAATTAGTTGTTGAAATAAAATCTGATTGCGCAGTTCAAGCCAACCCAGTTGATTCAGATTCTGGCAGTGGTGGGTTCAAAAGGGAGAGCCGGTAGCAAATCTGACTATACTACTGTAGGAGATTGGAAGCTTGTTGAGGTTAGTTTTAGATTAGTGTATATAGGAGAGGCATAAAAGAGAGTAGAGATAAGGTGGGTGTGGGCAATAGTAGCTCTGGCTGTGGGAGTAAAGAAGGGTTTACTTTTGTAGAGGGAGCCTAGTTTACGGTTAACTGATTTTATTGTGGAGTTGATATGAGTACCATAGTTAAGGCTGTGGTCAATAGTAACTCCTAAGAGTTTGGTAGAAGTGTCAGGAGATATGACTGTGCCATTTTTGGATTTGATATAGAAGTGAAATGGGGTGGATTTTTGTGTAGGAGTAAATATTAGTAGTTTAGTCTTTTTTGGGTTGAGGAGGAGACCGTGTTGTAAAAAAACATTCTTCTACAAGCTCAAAGACATTTTGGGTAAGGGACTGCAGTTCAGAAGGCCCTGTAGCTGAGGATATTAATGTGGAGTCATCAGCGTATTGTATAGTTACAGCTTGAGGGATACTAATAGATAGATCGTTTATAAAGATGGAGAATAGAAGAGGGCCTAAAACAGATCCTTGGGGTACACCAAGGGTGACAGGAAGAGAGGCAGATAGAGTGTTTTCCCAAAGCACTGCTTGTTGCCTGTTATCTAAGTAGAACTTGAACCACTGTAGTGCTTGAGTATCCAGTGAGAGGGGCTTGAGAAGATTCAAGAGTAGTTGATGGTTAACCATGTCGAATGATTTTGGAAGATCAATAAAGATAGCAGAGGACAGGGTGTAGTTGTTACGGTTTTTGTTAATGTGGTCAGAAAATGACAGGAGGGCAGTAGTGGTGCTATGGAAGGGTTGAAAGCCATGCTGAGAGCTGGCTAATAGGCCATTTAGGAGAAAGTAGTCTAGAAATTGATGGTGGATGCATTTTTCCATGATTTTAGCTATGGGTGAGAGTAGGGCAATAGGACAAAAGTTGGAAAGTTCTGTTGAGTTGCCACCCTTGTGTAGGGGGATAATGTGTGAGACTTTCCAGATAGATGGGATGGTACCTTCTTTAATGGTTCTGTTTATTAGGATAGAGATAGGATAAGCAATAACTTTGGCTGCTATTTGAAGATACTTAGCAGGTAAGAGGTCAGCTGAAGGGGTAGAGGGTTTGAGTTTCTGAAGGAGGGTACAGATGAGGGATGTAGGGATGGGTTGGAGTTGGAAAGTGGGTGGAGAGGTATAGGAGGATGGGGTGAAGTAGAGGATACATGAGGTAGTGAGTTAGCAAGTGACTGGATAGCTTCAGTAAAGAAGTTATTAAAGGAGTCAGCAATATGTTTGGAAGTGTCTTGGGTAATTCCAGATGGGGTAGGTGCCTTAGAGCAGCCTGGATGAAGGAGTCTATTGATTCCTGAACAAAGGTTCTGAGGATTTTGTTGGTTGGGTTGTTGAAGTTGAAAGAAGAAGTTTTTTTTTGTCCAATAGTATAAAAGTTTTAGTAGAGTTTCTGAGCTGTTTAAATTTTAAGCGCTCAGATGGGTCTTTGAAAGAGCGCCATATGGCCTAAAGTTTGTTTCTTAGCAAAATATTTTGTTTAGTTTCCTTTGTGAACCAAGGTGCAGTTTTGGTGCTATTCCTAAGGGTACAAGAAGGGGCATGGTAGTCTAGGATTTCAAGGAACTTAGAAATGAAGTATGCCACTGCTTCCTCTAGTTGGAGGTGTTTTAAGGGTGACTGGTTGCAAACTCTCAGTTCATTTTGGAAGTGTTCAGGGTTAAAATGTTTATTGGAGTGAGTAGTTCTGAAGATTGTAGGGCTTGGTGTGTAGGTCTTTTGTCGAATTAAATAGGTTAGTGAGTGATCACTAATGTCATCAGGGAGGATGCCTGCCATGTAGTATGGGGACTGAGTATTTATAAGGATCTAATCTAGGGTGGATTCTTTGTTGGTGGGTTTATGGATTCTAGTAGGTAAGGTGATAGTTTGAGAGAAGCCATGTAGGTTTATGTGGTTAGTAGGGTTATCAGAATTGCAGGTATTCCAGTCTATATTAAAGTTACCTAGCACAATGGTTTCTTGAGGAAAGTTAGTGGACAGCCAGCTTAGGATATTTTCAAGGGAGTTGATGCTATTACCTGAAGGAAGATATGAGCATAAAATGTAGATGGACTTACACGTGTTTAGTTGTAGCTTAGCAAAAAGAATTTCAGAATTGGTACCAGATGGAGGGTATGTATCAAGTAGTGCAAGTTGGAGCCCTGCTTTGTATATTAAGGCTATGCCCCCTCCCTTCTTGTGAAGGCAATCCCCTCTTAAAATACTATATCCTGGAGGGGTGATTTCATAGTCTGGGGTAGATGGTTTTAATCATGTCTCAGTTAAACATAGAATGTCAAAGTTATGTACATCCAGCAGGGCATGAAGGTGAGTTACTTTATCATTAATACTATGTATGTTTAAGTGGGCTAAGAAGAGGTAGTTATTAGGCCTTGTAGGTGTATGAGTGGGAGAGGGTTTGGTTGGGAAGGTGGGGCTGTTATTGATTATTGATAGGACCGGGGTTGGGGTGAATGTCACCATCTAGTAGGAGGTGAAGGTGTAGTCTATATGTGTGAATGAGAGAAAGATTTAGTATGTTATGTGCTCACTTAACATGGTAGTGTTGATAGGTAATATGGGTGACTCTATGATACCGTGGGAGGAAATAGTTGGTAGTAGATGTTATGTTTAAGTGTTTCAGGGTGGATGGTAGAGCAGGAAGGGATGTTTGTTTAGTGGGCTGGTGGAAGTTAGTGTAATGAAGATGTTCATAGGCAGTTAAGATGTAGGGAAGGAGAAGGAAAGGAAGAATTGAGAACAGAAGTAGGGATCTGAGGTAAGGTGATATGGGTGAAGTAGGCATAATGCTGAAGAAGTTGGTAGTCTTGAGTAGGAAGGTGAGGTTATGTAATGTAGTAGGAGGAGTGATGTATAAGATGGAAAAACCTTAATGTGGTATGGGATGGGATTTGATGATGGTGGAAGTGGGAGTGGTTAGAGAGGTATAAGGATAGATGTATTGGGGGGGTGTGGGATTTGGGGGTAGGGTAGGGGAGCGGAGTGAACCCGCAGGGTGAACTGAGCGGGAAGAGCCAAGTGGAGGAAAACCTGTAAAAATGATCAGTGGAATGCTGCCTATTAGAGGTAAGTTTAGGTAGAGGTAGTTAAAGGAGGTGATAGGTTTAATAATAGTCAGAGTAGGTAGGGTAGTTAAGTGAATTATAGTGAATATGGAAGGTTAAAGTGGGTCCACAGTGAAATAAGTAATGTAAAACTAATTTCCTAAGAATTTCTAATGTGAGTCAGTAGGAAAGATATAGAGGGAAAAGGGTGCCATCTAGTGGGCAAAAGCTATACTACTACAGCAGTTCCTGGAGGGTAAAGAGTAGATCTGGTAGTACAGGAGAGAAATAGTGAAGCCAAGTAAAGGCTACGAGGGGGGAAGGGGAGGAGGTAAAGAAAAGAGGTGTAAGGCTGCTGGCTATCCTGGCAGGGAAGGGTAATATATACATTTATTATTTAGACAAAGTAACATTTACATATAGCAGATAACATAATTTCTTGCTTCCTTGAGGGGATGAGTTTGGGGAGAGGTTAGCCTCTATTCCTTGAATAGGAAGAGACAACAGTTGCTATTTTTAAAATAAAGAATCCAGGTCATCAGGTAGGGCAGGATCTTAACTCTAATGCAGGACAGGCAGTTTGCTAAGTTTCTTGCTTCCTTGAGGGGATGAGTTCGGGAAGAGGTTAGCCTCTAATCCTTGAATAGGAAGAGACAGCAGGTGCTATTTTTAAAATAAAGAATCCAGGTCATCAGGTAGGGCAGGTTCTTAACTCTAATGCAGGACAGGCAGTTTGCTAAGTTGTAACATCTCACAGTAGTCTTGTATACATATACTCAGGTGCCAGTCTTCTACAAAGATCTGTTTGTTTGTCTGTATAAGAATGTTGTAATTACAAGGTCAGATTGTACAACCAAGACAGACTTAGACAGAAAACACTGAAAACAAACCCCAGCAGTTTCTTAATAGCTTAATCTGATGAAATGCAAGTTGTTGTATTTTTAGCAGACACAGCCATAGTTTGAATCCCGGGAGTGGTAGTAAGCTGTATGCATAATTTTAACTAGGATTTTGGGAATATGTGTAGAAACAGTCAGGTAGTGTTAACAAACATTCCCCCCACAGGTCTTCCTAGTAAGAGGACTGTAACTCCCTGGCAATAAAGGACTAAATCCTGGACTGGTTGTGTTTACTCTGGTATTGTATGGCCTGACATGTTGCATTCACCAAGATTTGATATCTAAGCAGTAATGTTGTGTTAACCACTAGTTCCCACACTGCACTACATAAAAAATATGTCTAGGATAGTCTGTATAATAATGTTGTAATTACAAGGTCAGATTGTACAACCAAGAGAGACTTAGAAAGAAAACACTGAAGGAAAAGGCAGCAGTTTCTTAATAGCTCACTCTGAGCATTTTTTTCTGGCTATACCACTCAGAAACAGCTCCTCGTGGTCCTGCAGAGTGGTGCTAGTAGCAGAGAACTGAGAAAAGCGACTACTTTCCTGATCTAAATATTTTTTTGCTGTTTTTACCTGACAGACCTTCCTTTTCTTACTTTGAACAAGTTTAAACTGCTTTATTACCTGTTTTTTGCATTGTACATTATCTGCACTTAAAGTTACATTTGGTCAAAAGTTTGTTGTTAAATTTAACTGTTGAGGCTACCCACTAAAGTGAGCTAGCCTGTGTAAGTGATTTATTACTGCTTTTCCTGCATTTCTGTGTACTTTCTAACATAAAAAACAAAAAATACCAAAAAAATATCCTTGTTTTCCCGCCTTTCTCGACTAGTTTAGACCAGTATACAGGCTTTGCTGTATTCTGGACTGTGGTGTAGTTCCTGTGTTGTCCATTGCCTTACTTGGATAGAAGGAAGTTTCTTTGCTCACCAGTGGGACTGGGGAGCCTTGAGCAGCCTATCTGTCCCTGAAGGAGTGACCTCAGCACAAGAGCTTGTAATAATTGGTCGTTTTGGACCATTTCCAGCTCTTTTGAAGTTCCCTGTTTAAAATCCGCCCCTGAGCATTTTTTTTCAGGCTATACTACTCAGAAACAGCTCCTCGTGGTCCTGCAGCGAGGTGCTAGCAGCAGAGAACTGAGAAAAGCGACTACTTTCCTGATCTAAGTATTTTTTTGCTGTTTTTACCTAAGAGACCTTCCTTTTCTTACTTTGAACAAGTTTAAACTGCTTTATTACCTGTTTTTTGCATTGTACATTATCTGCACTTAAAGTTACATTTGGTCGAAAGTTTGTTGTTAAATTTAACTGTTGAGGCTACCCACTAAAGTGAGCTAGCTGTGTAAGTGATTTATTACTGTTTTTCCTGCATTTCTTTGTACTTTCTAACCTAAAAAACAAAAAAAAAAAAAACAAAATCCTTGTTTTCCCGCCTTTCTCGACTAGTTTAGACCAGTATACAGGCTTTGCTGTATTCTGGACTGTGGTGTAGTTCCTGTGTTGTCCATTGCCTTACTTGGATAGAAGGAAGTTTCTTTGCTCACCAGTGGGAGTGGGGAGCCTTGAGCAGCCTATCTGTCCCTGAAGGAGTGACCTCAGCACAAGAACTTGTAGTAATTGGTCGTTTTGGACCATTTCCAGCTCTTTTAAAGTTCCCTGTTTAAAATCTGTCCCTGAGCATTTTTTTCTGGCTATACCACTCAGAAACAGCTCCTCGTGGTCCTGCAGAGTGGTGCTAGCAGCAGAGAACTGAGAAAAGTGACTACTTTCCTGATCTAAGTATTGTCTTGCTGTTTTTACCTAAGAGACCTTCCTTTTCTTACTTTGAACAAGTTTAAACTGCTTTATTAGCTGTTTTTTGCATTGTACATTATCTGCACTTAAAGTTACATTTGGTCGAAAGTTTGTTGTAAAATTTAACTATTGAGGCTACCCACTAAAGTGAGCTAGCCTGTGTAAGTGATTTATTACTGTTTTTCCTGCATTTCTGTGTACTTTCTAACCTAAAAAACAAACAAAAAAAATCCTTGTTTTCTCGCCTTTCTCGACTAGTTTAGATCAGTATACAGGCTTTGCTGTATTCTGGACTGTGGTGTAGTTCCTGTGTTGTCCATTGCCTTACTTGGATAGAAGGAAGTTTCTTTGCTTACCAGTGGGAGTGGGGAGCCTTGAGCAGCCTATCTGTCCCTGAAGGAGTGACCTCAGCACAAGAGCTTGTAGTAATTGGTTGTTTTAGACCATTTCCAGCTCTTTTGAAGTTCCCTGTTTAAAATCTGCCCCTGAGCATTTTTTCTGGCTATACTACTCAGAAACAGCTCCTCGTGGTCCTGCAGAGTGGTGCTAGCAGCAGAGAACTGAGAAAAGTGACTACTTTCCTGATCTAAGTATTTTTTTGCTGTTTTTACCTGAGAGATCTTCCTTTTCTTACTTTGAACAAGTTTAAACTGCTTTATTACCTGTTTTTTGCATTGTACATTATCTGCACTTAAAGTTACATTTGGTCGAAAGTTTGTTGTTAAATTTAACTGTTGAGGCTACCCACTAAAGTGAGCTAGCCTGTGTAAGTGATTTATTACTGTTTTTCCTGCATTTCTGTGTACTTTCTAACCTAAAAAACAAAAAAAAAACAAAAACAATATCCTTGTTTTCCCGCCTTTCTTGACTAGTTTAGACCAGTATACAGGCTTTGCTGTATTCTGGACTGTGGTGTAGTTCCTGTGTTGTCCATTGCCTTACTTGGATAGAAGGAAGTTTCTTTTCTCACCAGTGGGAGTGGGGAGCCTTGAGCAGTCTATCTGTCCCTGAAGGAGTGACCTCAGCACAAGAGCTTGTAGTAATTGGTCATTTTGGACCATTTCCAGCTCTTTTTAAGTTCCCTGTTTAAAATCCGCATTTGCGCAGCTTTGCGCGATTGTCCGCATAGTGCAGCGCTGGTTAAACAGGCTTAAACTATTCTGGCAAAAGCCTTCGACACAATACCCCACTCAGGCATCATAGACAAGCTCAACAGCTTAAATGTAAACCCATTTGTCACAAGATGGGTTGCAAACTGGCTAAAGGACAGAACCCACAAAGTCAGAATAGCTGGAGCTATGTCAGACTCTAAGCCAGTCACAAGTGGAGTCCCACAGGGCTCTGTCTTGGGACCCCTCTTGTTCGGCATTTATTTCTCAGATGTGCAAGCAAACATAGGGGGGTTGTGGCTGACAAAGTTCGCAGACGACTGCAAACCAGGCGCCATAGTCGACACACCAGCTGACACATGCATCCTCCAGAAGGGCCTCACAAACTTAAACTAAATGCCAAAAAATGTATAGTCATCCCCTTTGGAAAAAACAAAGTACCCACAAATTACCACATAGGTGGTAATCCATTAAGTACGGAAAAAGTAATCAGAGACCTGGAGACCCAAGTTGACAGTGACCTCTCATTTGACACCCACGTCACCAAAGTGGTTAGAAAGACCTTCTACCTTGCCCACCTTATCATGAAGAGATTCACATCCAGATCAAAGGATGTCATTGTACCCTTATATTCCTCCCTTATCAGGCCTATGATTGAGTACAATGCCCCATTTGGTATGTACCTCACCCGGCACCTGCAGCAGCTGGAGAGACCCCAAAAGTACCTTACCAAGAGGATCAAGGGTCTCCAGCATATGTCATATGCTGCCAGACTGAAAAAGCTCCAGCTCTATTCAGTAGCATACCGCCTGCTCAGAGGTGATCTGTGCCTTACGTACAAGGCCATGTCCAATTCAGAATTAATGGACATGCTCCACCTCAAACAATCCAAATCCAGCAGAGCCACGAGAGCTAAAGATCTAAACCTCAGCACAAATATGAATAGGACATGCTGGAGGGACAGATTCATAACCCAGAGGCTTCCCGCACTCTGGAACAGGATACCTGTCCATGTTAGGCAGAGCCCCTCACTGACTCTCTTCAAGAGAAATCTGGACGAATGGATGGGTGATCATAGGTTTACCCCAGGGGTCATCTCTGTGTCATTGCTAGATAGAGGCACAGTAAACTAAATTTAATTTAAATTTTACACTTTTGTATCATTACATGGGGTGGTGAAAGCCACATACACTTTGGCTAGGGTTATAAATGCCCTAGGGCAGATAGCCTAGTACTATACTATGAAACTATGAAACTATGATGAAATGCAAGTTGTTGTATTTTTAGCAGACGCAGCCATGGTTTGGATCCTGGGAGTGGTAGTATGCTGTATACAGAATTTTAACTAGGATCTTGGGAATATGTGTAGAAACAGTCAGGTAGTGTTAACAAACATTCCCCCCACAGGTCTTCCAGGAAAGAGAAATAGAAAGTAACTATAAGATGGTTGAATTATACACTGTGTACAAACATACCACTGGCCAAACTAAGACCATAGGGTATTGTAATAATACCTGTAATGATTAGAGCAATGATCATTAAAGTTGTGAGTACTGCAAGTATATACAAGTTGTTAATTGACATCCCCCCACCATATCTGTAACAATAATCTAAACACACAAATCAATGGGTATGTTGTACGTCAAACCTACTGTTGGGACATATGTCCTATTGTTCAACAAATACTGAAATGTGTTTCTATTAATGTTCCATGTTGAAATACTATCATTGGTGGCCTGTTGCTATCAATGTAACCTGCATGCCCTTGTAATTGCCACTGTGGTTCAATATATGCATGTGTTCTGTTTGCTATGCAACTGTTCAAAATCTGTTGTTTTGGGTTATGGGAATATCTATGCATGCTATTATAACTAATGCCTGGATTGTGTTGACTATTACTAATCCACATATGTTCTAAAACTGCAACACCACAGCACATTTGGGAAGGCTGGTCCCAGTGGACCCACTTCTCCCACCTCATCTGGCCATGGCACCGGGTCCCAGCATGTCTGGGACCAACCCCGGGACCTCCTCGTCCACTGGCCCTGCATCAGGTGGAACTGCCTCAGGCGATGGGGGCCACTCCCCCGGGAGTGGGCACGGACATGATACCATCACCCAAAGCCAGGTCTGGGGTTTGGTGCGTAGCAAGCTCCGAAAGGAGTTTGCAGATCTGCTACGCTAACTTGAGGGCCATGTGGCGCAATTAGAGGGTCAGCCTACCCCTTCTGCTCAGCCCCCAGCACAGCCACCTTTGGGTCATGAAGGTGCAGTGATGACTGCCCATGGGTGGGACCTCAGTCCTACTGTTTCCATTTGGGGGCTCATGGGCTTCTGATTTCCAAACACCCCTCCCCAGCCAAGGTGTTTACCCCCCATATGTGTCATATACTGCCCCTGTATGCTGTCTTGTCTGTCTTCCTACCCAACCTACCTCCCCAAATATACCTACTATCCTTCCCCAACATCCCACTCTCACTTAAAAAAAAGGCAATCTGTTTCCAAAAAAAAAATTTGCCCCATACAGAGCTGTCCATTTTGCACGTGTCCACTGGACACATAATCTGGTCTAATTGGCTTTATAACACATTATTGTTGTCCTCACCCCTCTCCCAGGGGTTTGAGTGTCCAAATATACTTCCAAATTCAGTATATATGCACAGCTCTTGCTGTAGAAGGAATAGACAGCTATGGACCCTCCCTACACCCATCCTGCATACCCCTAGCTACTTTCCGTATTGTCTTTCCCTCTGTGTGCCCCCTTTTCCACCACTTTCCTATCACTCTTTTTTTCTTTTCTTTTAAAGAAATTAGCGCAGGGGTAAGAGGAAGTAAGCTTTTTTAAGCAGTAGTAAGTGGGATTAAGCCTGTTTGCATGGTGCTAAGCAATGCTTACACAGATTAAGCACTATTATTAAGCATATTTAACTGGAAGTTAGCATTGCTTACCACTGTGCAAACCCACACAAACCCGCTTACAACTGCCTTAATCACTCTGCATCCAACAGCCCTTGTTCTGCCCAGCAACAAAATAATCAACCCCTGCAAGCCTTGAACCCAGGACTCTGCACACCTTAGCCACAGGAATTTACAACTAAGCCATCTGAACTCTTGATATGTCTTATGCTTTTTCAAACATATCATGCAGCACAGTCAATTAACAGTAGGGAAAATGTATTTATATATATATATATATATATGTGTGTGTGTGTGTGTGTGTGTGTGTGTGTGTGTGTGTGTGTGTGTGTATGTGTGTGTGTATGTAGAAATACATAGCTATCTCTCTCTCTCTCTATATATATATATATATATATATATATACACACACACACACACACACACACACACACACACACACATATATCTATATATATATATACACACACACACACACACACACACACACACACACACACACACACACACACACACACAGGTCTACTTTAAAACACCGATATGCAAAACACCGACGACGAGAACACCGAGACCGGAAGATCAACAACTGAGATGACTGACAGTTTAAAAGCATGAAACTTCACATGCCCGACAAACCACAATCCTGACAATCAACAAAACAAAGCAAATACCTTTTCCAAAAAACACACACACAGCACAAGCACAACAAAAACCTTACAAACCTACACTAAACCTTACATACACAACTATCTATGCACTAACCTTAACCCAAACCCTAACCCTAAGGTCCGTCACTATCGCACACTCACCTAACCTGTGCCCTAACCCTAACTCACTTAACCCACCCCTAACCCTAAAATCTGTCACTATCGCACACTTACCTTAACATGTCGGTGTTCTCAGCGTTGGGCTTTTAAACTGTCGGTCATCTCAGTTGTTGATCTTCTGGTCTCAGTGTTCTCGTCATCGGTGTTTTGCATGTCAGTGTTTTAAAGTAGACCCACACACACACACACACACACACACACACACACACACACACACACACACACACACACACACACACACACACACACACACACACACACACATACACAGACACACACACACACATTTATATACACATATGTAATGCATTCGTAGATCGGATCCACATTCTAAAACTTTTACTGAGCCCTACAAAATAGTGATGACATCCCAAACATATCAGTTAGTACAGTCATCCAACTGTAGGGAAAGGAGTCTGCAGAATCAGTCAGGTAGTCTATATTTACATGTATATATGTATGAAGATGCATATATGTGGACAAATGTAAACATGATACCTATATATATGTATATATATATATATATATATATATATATAGAGAGAGAGAGAGAGAGAGAGAGAGAGATACAGCCACATCCATATCTACATATATGCATACATACATACCTTTATATAGAAAGGTTAATAAATACATACACAGATATATATATATATATATATATATATATATATATATATATATATATATATATATATATATATATATATATATATATATATATATATGTATACATAAATATACAGAAATATATGACAGCTGCAAAGACATGCAATCAGAGAGTCATGCTGCTGCAAACTGAAGTTCTAAATCTGAAACTCACTCACTGGAAGTTTTCCTTAAAATGGAGAACAGAGACCTGGATAAAGGCAGCAGGAAGCACCCCTGCAGTACCAGCCTATAATTAATTCCACAACTTTTGGCTGCAGAACATGGACTGAAGCTCCAAAGGTGGTGGTATTTTCATATTCATAAAGGATGCACACACCTCCAGAGTGGCAGACCAACATTATGCATTACAGATCCTGTAGGCATAGCTGACATTGGGATTAGACAGTGGTTTAGGTTTTAGCCTGCAATAGGTCCCCATACATGTCTCAAGACTCACACTCCATGTCCATAAACACCCTGGAGAATATTAATGTCCAACCTAACACTATCATACTGGTTGACTTCAACTACCCCACCATTAAGTGGGAAAGCTACTCATCTACCGATGCACATGCCCATCACATTGACCTGGTCCTTCTTAACATGGGCGACTGCTGCTCTACACCAATAGTCAACACCTTGCTTGTTATATCTGAACACAAAGTAATCACCTTTGGAAATCCACAGCCATCCTACCCCCACTGCACTGGTAACCACCATGAAAAGCCTTTCCAAAGCTAACTATGGTGTTATAAAAGCATATGTGGCTAATCTCATATCAGCCATGCAAATGGAGACTAGTTGCATGACAGCTAAATCAAACAACAATTCACTATGAACATGTACACAAATGCATGGATACCACCTTACCCAGTACAGCCAGGAGCCTCACCTCCAAAAAAAGAAAGTTGATCTGGTGGTCCCCTGCCATAAAGAAACTGTGCAACAGAAGGAGGGAACAAATATGGAATAATGTAAAGTCCCAAGACAGGAAATAAACCCTTATTAGCCTCAGTGAATAGTTGACATCCCTCATCAAATACTATAAAGTTAGCTGTGAGAACAGACTTGGAGCACATAGTAAAGACAACCACAAGGCCTCATTCAGTTATGTAAAGAATCTCCATGGCAATACCACAAATTGTTCTGAGCTACTAGACAGTGGTACTTCACAGACTGAGCCAACAAATAAGGCCAATATACTGGCTGGCATCTTGAGTACAAACAGTACCCCTCACTCCCCCAATAAAAGACCAATCACAATACCAGTTCACCGCCAGGCACCCAGTATTACACAGGTTACAACACCACTGTCCAAGGCCAAGAATACAGCCTCTATGTGACCTGAGAATATCCCTGACTGTGTTCTACATGAACTACAGACTGACCTGGCACCTTACCTGTGTGCCCTGTTCAAGCACAGCCTCACCTCAGGCTCTGTCCCTACTGAATTGTGCACTGCTAGAGTCACCCTTCCCCACAAACAAGTTGTAACTAGAGACCTTAGGAAATACCGCCCCAACTGCCTGACAAGTCTGTTATGCAAATCTATGGAATGCATCATCATGCACCTAATAAACAGGGATATGGTATTCTGCAGACTCAGGATCCCACACAGTTTACCTTTGTGAAGGGTAGGTCATACCTGTTCATTCAACCTGGTCAACCTCTTGCCATCAGTCACCTGAGCTGTGGATGAAGGCAAGGTGACACATACAGCCTACACTGATCTGGCCAAAGCCTTTGATAGCATTCCCCACTCACTAAGCTCGGCATCAACCCCTATATCACTAGGTGGAAACAGAGGCACAAACCAGGGGTAGATTGGACATATTGCTGTCATACATTGAGGCAGTTGCAGATGTCACTGGGTTTTTTGTAACATCCTTTATGAGGAATATGATGTCGGTCATACCAAAAGATGTGAGTATTTACTGACTGCATTCCCCAGAGTCCACAACTGATTTACCAAGGACACCAAATGTCTGGTGAACACACAAAACATGACAGGCAGACATGTGGAAAGCATGCCAGTGGAGAAGTATGTCAGAGACATATCACTGTGAGTCATGACGTCACACACTAAATGCATATCCACACAAACCCTGTCAATCTATCAATCCACCATGTGTATAAAAACACTGATGACATAGAATCTGTTCACAAATCTGGGGATATGTCCCCCGTGTTGATTGTCTGTATCCACATATCCTGTCCTGTGATGTATTGCCACCCACTGTATGTGAATCTGTAGGCCACCACATCTGTGATGTCCCTCACACAGGCAAGGAAATGAGGCAAGGCCCACATTAAGGAATGTCCCATATGTCGGAACTAGCAGCAGTGTCCAAGCCCACAGCACAATACAATCTGGGCACCTACATAGTGGTATGGCCATAGCAATACCTGACATCTGCACATCTGTACAGAGGACAGACAGAAAGTATATAGCCAACAGGTTATGCATTAGGATGAATGTTTTGAAAGATACACATCTGAAACTGAAAGGTATGCCAATACTACATGACAGCAGTCCTCAA